>NW_026737332.1:0-44000 GCF_949786415.1 Peromyscus eremicus | reverse complement strand
TCTTCTTACCAGAAAACAACTCTTGCTCTTAGGACCACAAACTGCATGTGATTCAACTCCATTTAGGACTGGGAAAAAAACGCTAGCTCGCCTTACAAGAAACACACTCTACTTTTGAGAAAAGAGCACTCTTCTACTCTTCTGTGTTTCCTATGGTGTCCGAACAGTGAGCTTGCTCAGAACAAAAGAACTGTGCTTACTACACACACGGGCCATATCTGGTTCAACTCTGCTTAGGAAACTGACAAGAACAGTAGCTCCTCTTCAGTCCAATACACTGTACTTGCTGGGAACAGACGCAAGTGCTATTTGTACTGTGTATGGCAATGGGAGCGCAATAGTGACTCTTCTTACCAGAAAACAACTCTTACTCGTAGGACCAGAAACTGCATGGGATTCAACTCCATTTCTGACTGGGAAGTAAATACTAGCTCGCCTTTCAAGGAACACAATCTAATTTTGAGAAAAGAGCACTCATCTACTCTACTGTGTTTCCTATGGTGTCCGCACAGTGTGCTTTCTCAGAAAAAAAGAACTGTGTTTCCTACACACACGGGCCATATCTAGTTCAACTCCTCTTAGGAAAATGACAAGAACAGTAGCTCCTCTTCAGTCCAATACACTGAACTTGCTGGGAACAGACGCGAGTGCTATTTGCACTATGTATGGCAATGGGAGCACAATAGTGAATTTCCTTACCAGAAAACAACTCTTGCTCATAGGACCAGAAACTGCAAGTGATTCAACTCCATTTAGGACTGTAAAACAAACGCTAGCTCGCCTTACAAGAAACACACTCTGATTTGAGAAAAGAGCACTCTTCTAATCTACTGTGTTTCCTATAGGGCCAGAACAGTGAGCTTGATCAGAACAAGAGAACTGTGCCTCCTACACACACGGCCATATCTAGTTCAATTCTGCTTAGGAAACTGACAAGAACTGTAGATCCTCTTCAGTCCAATACACTGTACTTGCTGGGAACAGACGCCAGTGCTATTTGCCCTGTGTATGACAATGGGAGCACAATAGTGACTCTTCTTAACAGAAAACAACTCTTGCTCGTAGGAACAGAAAATGCATGGGATTCAACTCCATAAAGGACTGGGAAAAAAACGCTAGCCCGCCTTACAAGAAACACACTCTGCTTTTGAGAAAAGAGCACTCCTCTACACTACTGTGTTTCCTATGGGGTCCGAACAGTGAGCTTGCTTAGAAAAAAACAACTGTGCTTCCTACACACACGGGCCATATCTAGTTCAACTCTGCTTAGGAAACTGACAAGAACAGTAGATTCTCTTCAGTCCAATACACTGTACATGCTGGGAACAGATGACAGTGCTACTTACCTGTGTATGACAATGGGAGCACAATAATGACTCTTCTTTCCAAAAAACAACTCTTGCTCGTAGGACCACAAACTGCATGGGATTCAACTCCATTTTGTACTGGGTAACAAACGCTATCTCGCCTTACAAGAAACACACTCTGCTTTTGAGAAAAGAGCACGCTTCTACTCTACTGTGTTTCCTATGGGGTCCGAACAGTGAGCTTGCTCAGAACAAAAGAACTGTGCTTCCTACACACTCGGGCCATATCTAGTTCAACTCTGCTTAGGAAACTGACAAGAACAGTAGATCCTCTTCAGTCCAATACACTGTACATGCTGGGAACAGACCCGACTGCTATTTGCACTGTGTATGGCAAAGGGAGCGCAATAGTGACTTTCCTTAAGAGAAAACAACTCTTGCTGGTAGGACCAGAAACTGGATGTGATTCAACTCCATTTAGGACTGGGAAACAAATGCTAGCTCGCCTTACAAGGAACACACTCTGCTTTTGAGAAAAGGGCACTCTTCTACTCTATTGTGTTTCCTACGGGGTCCGAACTGTGAGCTTGCTCAGACCAAAATACCTGTGCTTCCTACACACACGGGCCATATCTGGTTCAACTCTGCTTAGGAAACTGACAAGAACAGTAGCTCCTCTTCAGTCCAATACACTGTACTTGCTGGGAACAGACGCAAGTGCTATTTGCCCTGTGTATGACAATGGGTGCGCAATATTGACTCTTCTTCCCAGAAAACAACTCTTGCTCGTAGGACCAGAAACTGCATGTGATTCAACTCCATTTAGGACTGGGAAAAAAATGCTAGCTCGCCTTACAAGAAACACACTCTACATTTTAGAAAAGAGCACTCTTCTACTCTACTGTCTTTCCTATGGTGTCCGCACAGTGTGCTTGCTCAGAAAAAATGAACTGTGTTTCCTACACACACGGGCCATATCTAGTTCAACTCCTCTTAGGAAAATGACAAGAACAGTAGCTCCTCTTCAGTCCAATACACTGTACTTGCTGGGAACAGACGCGAGTGCTATTTGCACTATGTATGGCAATGGGAGCACAATAGTGACTTTCCTTACCAGAAAACAACTCTTGCTCATAGGACCAGAAACTGCAAGTGATTCAACTCCATTTAGGACTGGGAAACATACGCTAGTTCGCCTTACAAGAAACACACTCTGCTTTTGAGAAAAGAACACTCTTCTACTCTTCTGTGTATCCTATAGGGCCAGAACAGTGAGCTTGATCAGAACAAGAGAACTGTGCCTCCTACACACACGGCCATATCTAGTTCAATTCTGCTTAGGAAACTGACAAGAACAGTAGATCCTCTTCAGTCCAATACACTGTACATGCTGGGAACAGACCCGACTGCTATTTGCACTGTGTATGGCAAAGGGAGCGCAATAGTGACTTTCCTTAAGAGAAAACAACTCTTGCTGGTAGGACCAAAAACTGCATGTGATTCAACTCCATTTAGGACTGGAAACAAACGCTAGCTCGCCTTACAAGAAACACACTCTGCTTTAGAGAAAAGATCACTCTTCTACTCTACTGTGTTTCCTATGGGGTCTGAACAGTGAGCATGCTCAGAACAAAAGAACAGTGCTTCCTGCATACACGGCCATATCTAGTTCATTTCTGCTTAGGAACCTGAGAAGAACAGTAGATTCTCTTCAGTCCAATACACCGTACATGCTGGGAACCGACGCCAGTGCTATTTGCCCTGTGTATGACAATGGGAGCGCAATAGTGACTCTTCTTACCAGAAAACAACTCTTGCTCGTAGGATCAGAAACTGCATGTAATTCAACTCCATATAGGACTGGGAAAAAAAACGCTAGCTCTCCTTGCAAGAAACACACTCTGCTTTTGAGAAAAGAGCACTCTTCTACTCTACTGTGTTTCCTATCGGGCCAGAACAGTGAGATTGCACAGAACAAAAGAAGTGTGCTTCCTACACACACGGCCATATCTAGGTCAATTCAGCTTAGGAAACTGACAAGAACAGTATACCCTCCAGTCAAATACACTGCACATGCTGGGAACAGGCACCAGTGCTATTTGCCCTCTGTATGACAATGGGAGCGCAATAGTGACTCTTCTTACCAGAAAACAACTCTTGCTCGTAGGACCAGAAACTGCAAGTGACTCAACTCCATTTAGGACTGGGAAAGAAACGCTAGCTCGCCTTACAAGAAACACACTCTGCTTTTGAGAAAAGAGCACTCTTCTACTCTACTGTGTTTCCTATAGGGCCAGAACAGTGAACTTGCTCAGAAAAAAAGAAATGTGCTTCCTACACACACGACCGTATCTAGTTCAATTCTGCTTAGGAACCTGACAAGAACAGTAGATTCTCTTCAGTCCAATACACTGTACATGCTGGGTACCGACGACAAGGCTATTTGCACTGTGAATGACATTGAGAGCACAATAGTGATTCTTCTTACCAGAAAACAACTCTTGCTCGTAGGACCAGAAACTGCATGGGATTCAACTCCACTTAGGACTGGGAAACAAACGGTAGCTCGCCTACAATAAACACACTCTGCTTTTGAGAAAAGAGCACTCATCTACTCTTCTGGGTTTCCTATGGGGTCCAAACCGTGAGCTTGCTCAGAACAAAAGACCTGTGCTTCCTACACACACGGGCCATATCTAGTTCAACTCTGCTTAGGAAACTGACAAGAACAGTAGCTCCTCTTCAGTCCAATACACTGTACTTGCTGGGAACAGAAGCAAGTGCTATTTGAACTGTGTATGTCAATGAGATCGCAATAGTGACCTTCCCTACCAGAAAACATCTCTTGCTTGTAGGACCAGAAACTGCATGTGATTCAACTCCATTTAGGTCTGGGAAACAAACGCTAGCTCGCCTTACAAGAAACACACTCTGCTTTAGAGAAAAGATCACTCTTCTACTCTACTGTGTTTCCTATGGGGTCTGAACAGTTAGCATGCTCAGAACAAAAGAACAGTGCTTCCTACATACACGGCCATATCTAGTTCATTTCTGCTTAGGAACCTGAGAAGAACAGTAGATTCTCTTCAGTCCAATACACTGTACATGCTGGGAACTGACGCCAGTGCTATTTGCCCTGTGTATGACAATGGGAGCGCAATAGTGACACTTCTTACCAGAAAACAACTCTTGCTCGTAGGATCAGAAACTGCATGTGATTCAACTCCATATAGGACTGGGAAAAAAAACGCTAGCTCTCCTTGCAAGAAACACACTCTGCTTTTGAGAAAAGAGCACTCTTCTACTCTACTGTGTTTCCTATCGGGCCAGAACAGTGAGATTGCACAGAACAAAAGAAGTGTGCTTCCTACACACACGGCCATATCTAGTTCAATTCAGCTTAGGAAAATGACAAGAACAGTATACCCTCCAGTCAAATACACTGCACATGCTGGGAACAGGCACCAGTGCTATTTGCCCTCTGTATGACAATGGGAGCGCAATAGTGACTCTTCTTACCAGAAAACAACTCTTGCTCGTAGGACCAGAAACTGCAAGTGACTCAACTCCATTTAGGACTGAGAAAGAAACGCTAGCTCGGCTTACAAGAAACACACTCTGCTTTTGAGAAAAGAGCACTCTTCTACTCTACTGTGTTTCCTATAGGGCCAGAACAGTGAACTTGCTCAGAAAAAAAGAAATGTGCTTCCTACACACACGACCGTATCTAGTTCAATTCTGCTTAGGAACCTGACAAGAACAGTAGATTCTCTTCAGTCCAATACACTGTACATGCTGGGAACCGACGACAAGGCTATTTGCACTGTGTATGACATTGAGAGCACAATAGTGATTATTCTTACCAGAAAACAACTCTTGCTCGTAGGACCAAAAACTGCATGGGATTCAACTCCATTTAAGACTGGGAAACAAATGCTAGCTCGCCTACAAGAAACACACTCTGCTTTTGAGAAAAGAGCACTCATCTACTCTTCTGGGTTTCCTATGGGGTCCAAACAGTGAGCTTGCTCAGAAAAAAAGAACTGTGCTTCCTACACACATGGGCCATATCTAATTCAACTTTGCTTAGGTTACTGACAAGAACAGTAGCTCCTTTTCAGTCTAATACACTGTATTTGCTGGGAAGAGACGCGAGTGCTATTTGTCCTCTGTATGGCAATGGGAGCGCAATAGTGACTCTTATTACCAGAAAACAACTCTTGCTCTTAGGACCACAAACTGCATGTGACTCACCTCCATTTAGGACTGGGAAACAAACGCTAGCTCTGCTCACAAGAAACACACTCTGCTTTTGAGAAAAGAGCACTCTTCTACTCTGCTGTGTTTCCTCTATGGCCACAGCAATGAGCTTGCTCAGAACAAAAGGACTGTGCTTCCTACACACACGGGCCGTATCTAATTCAATTCTGCTTAGGAAACTGTCGAGAATAGTATACGTTCTTCAGTCAAATACACTGCACTTGCTGGGAACAGACACTAGTGCTATTTGCCCTGTGTATGACAAAGGGAGCACAATAGTGACTCTTCTTACCAGAAAACAACTCTTGCTCATAGGACCAGAAACTGCATGAGACACAACTCCATTTAGGACTGGGAAAGAAATGCTAGCTTGCCTTACAAGAAACACACTCTGCTTTTGAGAAAAGAGCACTCTTCTACTCTACTGTTTTTCCCTAAGGGCCAGAACAGTGAACTTGCTCAGAACAAAAGAACTGTGCTTCCTACACACAGTGGCCATATCTAGTTCAACTCTGCTTAGGAAACTGACAAGAACAGTAGCTCCTCTTCAGTCCAATACTCTGTACATGCATGGAACAGATGCCAGTGTTATTTGCACTATTTATGGCAATGGGAGCACAATAGTGACTCTTCTTACCAGAAAAATCTCTTGCCCGTAGGACCAGAAACTGCATGGGATTCAATTCCATTTCTGACTGGGAAACAAACACTAGCTCACCTTTCAATAAACACACTCTGCTTTTGAGAAAAGAGCACTCTTCTACTCTACTGTGTTTCCAATGGGGTCCAAACAGTGAGCTTGCTCAGAACAAAAGAACTGTGCTTTCTACACACATGGCCATATCTAGTTCAATTCTGAGTAGGAACCTGACAAGAACAGTAGATCCTCTTCAGTCCAATACACTGTACTTCCTGGGATCAGATGCCAGTGCTATTTGCCCTGTGTATGACAATGGGAGCGCAATAGTGACTCTTCTTACCAGAAAACAACTCTTGCTCGTAGGACCAGAAACTGCATGGGATTCAACTCCATTTAGGACTGGGAAACAAACGCTAACTCGCCTTACAAGAAACACACTCTGCTTTTGAGAAGAGAGCAATCTTCTACTCTACTGTGTTTCCTATAAGGCCAGAACAGTGAACTTGCTCAGAACAAAAGAACTGTGCTTCCTACACACGGGCCATAACTAGTTCAACTCTGCTTAGGAAACTGATAGAACAGTAGCTCCTCTTCAGTCCAATACACTGTACTTGCTGGGAACAGACTCGAGTGCTATTTGCACTGTGTATGGCAATGAGAGCACAATAGTGACTTTCCTTAACAGAAAACAACTCTTGCTCCTAGGAACACAAACTGCATGTGATTCAACGCCATTTAGGACTGGGAAACAAACGCTAGCTCGCCTTACAAGAAACACTCTCTGCTTTTTAGAAAAGAGCACTCTTGTACTCTACTGTGTTTCCTATGGGGTCCGAACAGTGAGCTTGCTCAGAACAAAAGAACTGTGCTTCCTACACACACGGCCATATCTTGTTCAATTCTGCTTAGGAACCTGACAAGAACAGTAGATCCTCTTCAGTCCAATACACTGTACTTGCTGGGAAAAGACGCGAGTGCTATATGCCCTGTGTATGGCAATGGGAGCGCAATAGTGACTTTCATTACCAGAAAACAACTCTTGTTCGTAGGACCAGAAACTTCATGTGATTCAACTCCATTTATGACTAGGAAACAAACGCTAGCTCGCCTTACAAGAAACACACTCTGCTTTTGAGAAAAGAGCACTCTTCTGCTCTACTGTGTTTCCTATAGGGCCAGAACAGTTAGCTTGCTCAGAACAAATGAACTGTGCTTCCTAGACACACGGGCCATATCTAGTTAAACTCTGCCTAGGACACTGACAAGATCAGTAGCTCCTCTTCAGTCCAATACACTGTACTTGCTGGGAACAGACACATGTGCTATTTACACTGTGTATGGAAATGGGAGCACAATAGTGACTTTCCTTACCAGAAATCAACTCTTGCTCGTAGGACCAGAACTGCATGTGATTCAACTCCATTTAGGACTGGGAAACAAATGCTAGCTCGCCTTACAAGAATCACACTGCTGTAGAGAAAAGAGCACTCTTCTATTCTACTGTGTTTCCTATGGGGTCCAAACAGTGAGCTGGCTCAGAACAAAAGAACTGTGCTTCCTACACACACGGACCATATGTATTTCAACTCTGCTTAGGAAACTGACAAGAACAGTAGCTCCTCTTCAGTCCAATACACTGTACTTGCTGGGAACAGACGCGAGTGCTATTTACACTGTGTATGGCAATTGGAGCACAATAGTGACTCGTCTTACCAGAAAACAACTCTTGCTCATAGAACAAAATATTGCATGTGACTCAACTCCATTTAGGACTGGGAAACAAACTCTAGCTCGCTTTACAAGAAACACACTCTGCTTTTGAGAAAAGAGCACTCTTCTACTCTACTGTGTTTCCTATAGGGCAGAACAGTGAGCTTGCTCAGAAAAAAAGAACTGTGCTTCCTACACACAGGGGCCATATGTAGTTCAACTCTTCTTAGGAAACTGACAAGAACAGTAGCTCCTCTTCAGTCCAATACACTGTACTTGCTGGGAACAGACGGGAGGGCTATTTGCACTGTGTATGGCAATGGGAGCACAATAGTGACTTTCCTTACCAGAAAACAACTCTTGCTCATAGGACCAGAAACTGCATGTGATTCCACTCCATTTAGGAATGGGAAACAAACGCTAGCTCGCCTTAAAAGAAAAACATTCTGCTTTTGAGAAAAAAGCACTCTTCTACTCTACTGTGTTTCCTATGGGGTCCGAACAGTGAGCTTGCTCAGAAAAAAACTTTGCTTCCTACACACACGGCCATATCTAGTTCAAGTCTGCTTAGGAACCTGACAAGAACAGTAGATCCTCTTCAGTCCAATACACTGTACTTGCTGGGAACAGTCGCGAGTGCTATTTGCACAGTGTATGGCAATGGGAGCGCAATGTGACTTTCCTTACCAGAAAACAACTCTTGTTCGTAGGACCAGAAACTTCTTGTGATTCAACTCCATTTAGGACTGGGAAAGAAACGCTAGCTCGCCTTAGTAGAAACACACTCTGCTTTTGAGAAAAGAGCACTCTTCTACTCTACTGTGTTTCCTATAGTGCCAGAACAGTTAGCTTGCTCAGAACAAAAGAACTGTGCTTCCTACACACAAGACCATATCTAGTTCAACTCTGCTTAGGAAACTGAGAAGAACAGTAGCTCCTCTTCAGTCCAATACACTGTACTTGCTGGGAACAGACGCCAGTGCTATTTGCACTGTGTATGGCAATGGGAGCACAATAGTGACTTTCCTTACCAGAAAACACCTCTTGCTCGTAGGACCAGAAACTGCATGTGATTCAACTCCATTTAGGACTGGGAAACAAACGCTAGCTCACCTTACAAGAAACACACTGCTTTAGAGAAAAGAGCACTCTTCTACTCTACTGTGTTTCCTATGGGGTCCAAAGAGTGAGCTTGCTCAGAACAAAAGAACTGAGGTTCCTACACACACGGAACATATGTAGTTCAAGTCTGCTTAGGAAACTGACAAGAACAGTAGCTCCTCTTCAGTCCAATACACTGTACATGCTGGGAACAGACGCGAGTGCTATTTACACTCTGTATGGCAATGAGAGCGCAATAGTGACTTTCCTTACCAGAAAACAACTCTTACTCGTAGGACCACAAACTGCATGTGATTCAACGCCATTTAGGACTGGGAAACAAATGCTAGCTCGCCTTACAAGAAACACACTCTGCTTTAGAAAAAGAGCACTCTTCTACTCTACTGTGTTTCCTACAGGGCCAGAACAGTGAGCTTGCTCAGAACAGAAGAACTGTGCTTCCCACACGAACCATATCTAGTTCAACTCTGCTTAGATAACTGACAAGAACAGTAGATCCTCTTCACTCCAGTACACTGTACTTGCTGGGAACAGACGCCAGTGCTATTTGCACTGTGTATGGCATTTGGAGCATAATAGTGACTCGTCTTACCAGAAAACAACTCTTGCTCATAGAACAAAAAACTGCATGTGACTCAACTCCATTTAGGACTGGGAAACAAACTCTAGCTCGCTTTACAAGTAACACACTCTGCTTTTGAGAAAAGAGCACTCATCTACTCTACTGTGTTTCCTATGGGGTCCGAACAGTGAGCTTGCGCAGAACAAACGAACTGTGCTTCCTACACACACGGCCATATCTAGTTCAAGTCTGCTTAGGAACCTGACAAGAACAGTAGATCCTCTTCAGTCCAATACACTGTACTTGCTGGGAACAGACGCCAGTGCTATTTGTCCTGTGTATGGCAATGGCAGCACAATAGTGACTCTTCTTACCATAGAACAACTCTGGCTCGTAGGACCAGAAACTGCATGTGATTCAACTCCATTTAGGACTGGGAAACAAACGCTAGCTCGCCTTACAAGAAACACACTCTGCATTAGAGAAAAGAGCACTCTTCTACTCTACTGTGTTTCCTATAGGGCCAGAATAGTGAGCTTGCTCAGAAAAAAAGAACTGTGCTTCCTACACATGGGCCATATCTAGTTCAACTCTGCTTAGGAAACTGACAAGAACAGTAGCTCCTCGTCAGTCCGATACACTGTGCATTCTGGGAACAGACGCGAGTGCTATTTGCACTGTGTATGGCAATGGGAACACAATAGTGACTTTCCAAACCAGAAAACATCTCTTGCTCGTAGTACCAGAAACTGCATGTGATTCAACTCCATTTAGGACTAGGAAACAAATGCTAGCTCGCCTTACATGAAACACACTCTGCTTTTGAGAAAAGAGCACTCTTCTACTCTACTGTGTTTCCTATCGGGTCCGAACAGTGAGCTTGCTCAGAACAAAAGAACTATGCTTCCTACACACTCGTGCCATATCTAGTTCAACTCTGCTTAGGAAACTGACAAGAACAGTAGCTCCTCTTCAGTCCAATACACTTTACTTGCGGGGAACAGACGCGAGTGCTATTTGCACTGTGTATGCAAATTGGAGCACAATAGTGACTCGTCTTACCAGAAAACAACTCTTGCTCGTAGGACCAAAAACTACATGGGACTCAACTCCATTTAGGACTGGGAAACAAACGCTAGCTCAACTTCCAAGAAATACACTCTGCTTTAGAGAAAAGAGCACTCTTCTACTCTACTGTGTTTCCTATGGGGTCCAAACAGTGAGCTTGCAAAGAACAAACGAACTGTGCTTCCTACAAACACGGATCATATCTAGTTCAACTCTGCTTAGGATACTGACAAGAACATTAGCACCTATCCAGTCCAATACACTGTACTTGCTGGGAACAGACGCGAGTGCTATTTGCACTGTGTATGGCAATGGGAGCACAATGTGACTTTCCTTACCAGAAAAGAACTCTTGATCGTAGGACCTGAAACTGCAAGTGATTCAACTCCATTTAGGACTAGGAAACAAACGCTAGCTCGCCTTACAAGAAACACACTCCGCTTTTGAGAAAAGAGCACTCTTCTTCTCTACTGTGTTTCCTATAGGGCCAGAACAGTGAGCTTGCTCAGAACATAAGAACTGTGCTTCCTACACACACGGGCCATATCGAGTTCAACTCTGCTTAGGAACCTGACAAGAACAGTAGCTCCTCTTCATTCCAATACACTGTACTTGCTGGGAACAGACGCATGTTCTATTTGCACTGTGTATGGCAATGGGAGCGCAATAGTGACTTTCCTTACCAGAAAACAACTCTTGCTCGTAAGACCAGAAACTGCATGTGATTCCACTCCATTTAGGACTAGAAACAAATGCAAGCTCGCCTTACAAGAAACACACTCTGCTTTTGAGAAAAGAGCACTCTTCTACTCCACTGTGCTCCCTATGGGGTCCGAACAGTGAGCTTGCTCAGAACAAAAGAACTGTGCTTCGTACACACGACCATATCTAGTTCAATTCTGTTTAGGAACCTGACAAGAAAAGTAGATCCTCTTCAGTCCAATATACTGTACTTGCTGGGAACAGACGCCAGTGCTATTTGTCCTGTGTATGGCAATGGCAGCGCAATAGTGACTCTTCTTACCATAAAAAAACTCTTGCTCATAGGACCAGAAACTGCAAGTGTTTCAACTCCATTTAGGACTGGGAAACAAAAGCTAGCTCACCTTACAAGAAACACACTCTGCTTTAGAGAAAAGAGCACTCTTCTAGTCTACTGTGTTTCCTATAGGGCCAGAACAGTGAGCTTGCTCAGAACAAAAGAACTGTGCTTCCTACACACGGGCCATATCTAGTTCAACTCTGCTTAGGAACCTGACAAGAACAGTAGATCCTCTTCAGTCCAATACACTGCACTTGCTGGGAACAGACTCCAGTGCTATTTGTCCTGTGTATGGCAATGGCTGCGCAATAGTGACTCTTCTTACCAGAACACAACTCTTGCTCGTAGTACCAGAAACTGCATGTGATTCAACTCCATTTAGGCCTGGGAAACAAACTCTAGCCTGCTTTACAAGAAACACACTCTGCTTTTGAGAAAAGAGCACTCTTCTACTCTACTGTGTTTCCTATAGGGCCAGAACAGTGAGCTTGCTCAGAAAAAAAGAACAGTGCTTCCTAGACACGGGCCATATCTAGTTCAACTCTGCTTAGGAAACTGAGAAGAACAGTAGCTCCTCTTCAGTCCAATACACTGTGCTTGCTGGGAACAGACGCGAGGGCTATTTGCACTGTGTATGGCAATGGGAGCGCAATAGTGACTTTCTTTACCAGAAAACAACTCTTGCTCATAGGACCAGAAACTGCATGTGATTCCACTCCATTTAGGACTGGGAAACAAACGGTAGCTCGCCTTACAAGAAACACACTCTGCTTTAGAGAAAAGAGCACTCTTCTACTCTACTGTGTTTCCTATGGGGTCCAAACAGTGAGCTTGCTCAGAACAAAAGAACTGTGCTTCCTACACACACGGCCATATCTAGTTCAACTCTGCTTAATAAACTGACAAGAACAGTAGCTCCTATTCAGTCCAATACACTGTACTTGCTGGGAAAAGACGCGAGTGCTATTTGCCTTGTGTAGGGCAATGGGAGCACAATAGTGACTTTACTTACAATAAAACAACTCTTGCTCATAGGACCAGAAACTGCATGTGATTCAACTCCATTTAGGTCTGGGAAACAAATGCTAGCTCGCCTTACATGAAACACACTCTGCTTTTGAGAAAAGAGCACTCTTCTACTCTACTGTGTTTCCTATGGGGTCCGAACAGTGAGCTTGCTCAGAATAAAAGAACTGTGCTTCCTACACACAAGGGCCATATCTAGTTCAACTCTGCTTAAGAAACTGACAAGAACAGTAGCTCCTTTTCAGTCCAATACACTGTACTTGCGGGGAAGAGACGCGAGTGCTATTTGCACTGTGTATGGCAATTAGAGCGCAATAGTGACTTTCTTTACCAGAAAACAACCCTTGCTCGTAGGACCAGAAACTGCATGTGATTCCACTCCATTTAGGACTGGGAAACAAACGGTAGCTCGCCTTACAAGAAACACAATCTGCTTTAGAGAAAAGAGCACTCTTCTACTCTACTGTGTTTCCTATGGGGTCCAAACAGTGAGCTTGCTCAGAACAAAAGAACTGTGCTTCCTACCCACACGGCCATATCTAGTTCAACTCAGCTTAGTAAACTGACAAGAACAGTAGCTCCTCTTCAGTCCACTACACTGTACTTGCTGGGAACAGACGCCAGTGCTATTTGTCCTGTGTATGGCAATGGCAGCGCAAAAGTGACTCTTCTTACCATAAAACAACTCTTGCTCGTAGGACTAGAAACTGCATGTAATTCAACTCCATTTAGAACTGGGAAACAAACCCTAGCTCGCCTTATAAGAAACACTCTGCTTTAGAGAAAAGAGCACTCTTCTACTCTACTGTGTTTCCTATAGGGCCAGAACAGTGAGCTTGCTCAGAACAAAAGAGCTGTGCTTCCTACACACGGGCCATAACTAGTTCCACTCTGCTTAGGAAACTGACAAGAACAGTAGCTCCTCTTCAGTCCGATACAATGTACTTGCTGGGAACAGACGCGAGTGCTATTTGCACTGTGTATGGCAATGGGAGCGCAATAGTGACTTTCCTTACCAGAAAACAACTCTTGCTCGTAGTACCAGAAACTGCATGGGATTCAACTCCATTTAGGACTGCGAAACAAACGCTAGCTCGCCTTACAAGTAACACACTCTGCTTTAGAGAAAAGAGCACTCTTCTGCTCTACTGTGTTTCCTATGGGGTCCAAACAGTGAGCTTGCAAAGAACAAAAGAACTGTGGTTCCTACAAAATCGCATCATAGCTAGTTCAACTCTGCTTAGGAAACTGTCAAGAACAGTAGCACCTATCCAGTCCAATACACTGTACTTGCTGGGAACAGACACGAGCGCTATTTGCACTGTGTATGGCAATGGGAGCGCAATGAGACTTTCCTTACCAGAAAAGAACTCTTGTTCGTAGGACCAGAAACTGCATGTGATTCAACTCCATTTAGGACTAGGAAACAAACGCTAGCTCGCCTTACAAGAAACACACTCTGCTTTTGAGAAAAGAGCACTCTTCTACTCTACTGTGTTTCCTATAGGGCCAGAACAGTGAGCTTGCTCAGAACATAAGAACTGTGCTTCCTACACACACGGACCATATCTACTTCAACTCTGCTTATGAAACTGACAAGAAAAGTAGCTCCTCTTCAGTCCGATACACTGTACTTGCTGGGAACAGACGCGAGTGCTATTTGCACTGTGTATGGCAATGGGAGCGCAATAGTGACTTTCCTTACCAGAAAACAACTCTTGCTCATAGGACCAGAAACTGCATGTGATTCAACTCCATTTAGGACTGGGAAACAAACGCTAGCTCGCCTTACAAGAAACACACTCTGCTTTTGAGAAAAGCACACTCTTCTACTCTAATGTGTTTCCTATAGGGTCCGAACAGTGAGCTTGCTCAGAACAAAAGAACTGTGCTTCCTACACACACGGCCATATCTAGTTCAATTCTGCTTAGGAACCAAAAAGAACAGTAGATCCTCTTCAGTCCAATACACTGTACTTGCTGGGAACAGACGCCAGTGCTCTTTGTCCTGTATATGGCAATAGAAGCACAATAGTGACTCTTCTTACCATAAAACAACTCTTGTTCGTAGGACCACAAACTGCATGTGACTCACCTCCATTTAGGACTGGGAAACAAACGCTAGCTCTGCTCACAAGAAACACACTCTGCTTTTGAGAAAAGAGCACTCTTCTACTCTGCTGTGTTTCATCTATGGCCACAGCAATGAGCTTGCTCAGAACAAAAGGACTGTGCTTCCTACACACACGGGCCGTATCTAATTCAATTCTGCTTAGGAAACTGTCGAGAATAGTATACGTTCTTCAGTCAAATACACTGCACTTGCTGGGAACAGACACCAGTGCTATTTGCCCTGTGTATGACAAAGGGAGCACAATAGTGACTCTTCTTACCAGAAAACAACTCTTGCTCATAGGACCAGAAACTGCATGAGACACAACTCCATTTAGGACTGGGAAAGAAATGCTAGCTTGCCTTACAAGAAACACACTCTGCTTTTGAGAAAAGAGCACTCTTCTACTCTACTGTTTTTCCCTAAGGGCCAGAACAGTGAACTTGCTCAGAACAAAAGAACTGTGCTTCCTACACACAGTGGCCATATCTAGTTCAACTCTGCTTAGGAAACTGACAAGAACAGTAGCTCCTCTTCAGTCCAATACTCTGTACATGCATGGAACAGATGCCAGTGTTATTTGTACTGTTTATGGCAATGGGAGCACAATAGTGACTCTTCTTACCAGAAAAATCTCTTGCCCGTAGGACCAGAAACTGCATGGGATTCAATTCCATTTCTGACTGGGAAACAAACACTAGCTCACCTTTCAATAAACACACTCTGCTTTTGAGAAAAGAGCACTCTTCTACTCTACTGTGTTTCCAATGGGGTCCAAACAGTGAGCTTGCTCAGAACAAAAGAACTGTGCTTTCTACACACATGGCCATATCTAGTTCAATTCTGAGTAGGAACCTGACAAGAACAGTAGATCCTCTTCAGTCCAATACACTGTACTTCCTGGGATCAGATGCCAGTGCTATTTGCCCTGTGTATGACAATGGGAGCGCAATAGTGACTCTTCTTACCAGAAAACAACTCTTGCTCGTAGGACCAGAAACTGCATGGGATTCAACTCCATTTAGGACTGGGAAACAAACGCTAACTCGCCTTACAAGAAACACACTCTGCTTTTGAGAAGAGAGCAATCTTCTACTCTACTGTGTTTCCTATAAGGCCAGAACAGTGAACTTGCTCAGAACAAAAGAACTGTGCTTCCTACACACGGGCCATAACTAGTTCAACTCTGCTTAGGAAACTGATAGAACAGTAGCTCCTCTTCAGTCCAATACACTGTACTTGCTGGGAACAGACTCGAGTGCTATTTGCACTGTGTATGGCAATGAGAGCACAATAGTGACTTTCCTTAACAGAAAACAACTCTTGCTCCTAGGAACACAAACTGCATGTGATTCAACGCCATTTAGGACTGGGAAACAAACGCTAGCTCGCCTTACAAGAAACACTCTCTGCTTTTTAGAAAAGAGCACTCTTGTACTCTACTGTGTTTCCTATGGGGTCCGAACAGTGAGCTTGCTCAGAACAAAAGAACTGTGCTTCCTACACACACGGCCATATCTTGTTCAATTCTGCTTAGGAACCTGACAAGAACAGTAGATCCTCTTCAGTCCAATACACTGTACTTGCTGGGAAAAGACGCGAGTGCTATATGCCCTGTGTATGGCAATGGGAGCGCAATAGTGACTTTCATTACCAGAAAACAACTCTTGTTCGTAGGACCAGAAACTTCATGTGATTCAACTCCATTTATGACTAGGAAACAAACGCTAGCTCGCCTTACAAGAAACACACTCTGCTTTTGAGAAAAGAGCACTCTTCTAATCTACTGTGTTTCCTATAGGGCCAGAAGAGTTAGCTTGCTCAGAACAAATGAACTGTGCTTCCTAGACACACGGGCCATATCTAGTTAAACTCTGCCTAGGACACTGACAAGATCAGTAGCTCCTCTTCAGTCCAATACACTGTACTTGCTGGGAACAGACACATGTGCTATTTACACTGTGTATGGAAATGGGAGCACAATAGTGACTTTCCTTACCAGAAATCAACTCTTGCTCGTAGGACCAACACTGCATGTGATTCAACTCCATTTAGGACTGGGAAACAAATGCTAGCTCGCCTTACAAGAATCACACTGCTGTAGAGAAAAGAGCACTCTTCTATTCTACTGTGTTTCCTATGGGGTCCAAACAGTGAGCTGGCTCAGAACAAAAGAACTGTGCTTCCTACACACACGGACCATATGTATTTCAACTCTGCTTAGGAAACTGACAAGAACAGTAGCTCCTCTTCAGTCCAATACACTGTACTTGCTGGGAACAGACGCGAGTGCTATTTACACTGTGTATGGCAATTGGAGCACAATAGTGACTCGTCTTACCAGAAAACAACTCTTGCTCATAGAACAAAATATTGCATGTGACTCAACTCCATTTAGGACTGGGAAACAAACTCTAGCTCGCTTTACAAGAAACACACTCTGCTTTTGAGAAAAGAGCACTCTTCTACTCTACTGTGTTTCCTATAGGGCAGAACAGTGAGCTTGCTCAGAAAAAAAGAACTGTGCTTCCTACACACAGGGGCCATATGTAGTTCAACTCTTCTTAGGAAACTGACAAGAACAGTAGCTCCTCTTCAGTCCAATACACTGTACTTGCTGGGAACAGACGGGAGGGCTATTTGCACTGTGTATGGCAATGGGAGCACAATAGTGACTTTCCTTACCAGAAAACAACTCTTGCTCATAGGACCAGAAACTGCATGTGATTCCACTCCATTTAGGAATGGGAAACAAACGCTAGCTCGCCTTAAAAGAAAAACATTCTGCTTTTGAGAAAAAAGCACTCTTCTACTCTACTGTGTTTCCTATGGGGTCCGAACAGTGAGCTTGCTCAGAAAAAAACTTTGCTTCCTACACACACGGCCATATCTAGTTCAAGTCTGCTTAGGAACCTGACAAGAACAGTAGATCCTCTTCAGTCCAATACACTGTACTTGCTGGGAACAGTCGCGAGTGCTATTTGCACAGTGTATGGCAATGGGAGCGCAATGTGACTTTCCTTACCAGAAAACAACTCTTGTTCGTAGGACCAGAAACTTCTTGTGATTCAACTCCATTTAGGACTGGGAAAGAAACGCTAGCTCGCCTTAGTAGAAACACACTCTGCTTTTGAGAAAAGAGCACTCTTCTACTCTACTGTGTTTCCTATAGTGCCAGAACAGTTAGCTTGCTCAGAACAAAAGAACTGTGCTTCCTACACACAAGACCATATCTAGTTCAACTCTGCTTAGGAAACTGAGAAGAACAGTAGCTCCTCTTCAGTCCAATACACTGTACTTGCTGGGAACAGACGCCAGTGCTATTTGCACTGTGTATGGCAATGGGAGCACAATAGTGACTTTCCTTACCAGAAAACACCTCTTGCTCGTAGGACCAGAAACTGCATGTGATTCAACTCCATTTAGGACTGGGAAACAAACGCTAGCTCACCTTACAAGAAACACACTGCTTTAGAGAAAAGAGCACTCTTCTACTCTACTGTGTTTCCTATGGGGTCCAAAGAGTGAGCTTGCTCAGAACAAAAGAACTGAGGTTCCTACACACACGGAACATATGTAGTTCAAGTCTGCTTAGGAAACTGACAAGAACAGTAGCTCCTCTTCAGTCCAATACACTGTACATGCTGGGAACAGACGCGAGTGCTATTTACACTCTGTATGGCAATGAGAGCGCAATAGTGACTTTCCTTACCAGAAAACAACTCTTACTCGTAGGACCACAAACTGCATGTGATTCAACGCCATTTAGGACTGGGAAACAAATGCTAGCTCGCCTTACAAGAAACACACTCTGCTTTAGAAAAAGAGCACTCTTCTACTCTACTGTGTTTCCTACAGGGCCAGAACAGTGAGCTTGCTCAGAACAGAAGAACTGTGCTTCCCACACGAACCATATCTAGTTCAACTCTGCTTAGATAACTGACAAGAACAGTAGATCCTCTTCACTCCAGTACACTGTACTTGCTGGGAATAGACGCCAGTGCTATTTGCACTGTGTATGGCATTTGGAGCATAATAGTGACTCGTCTTACCAGAAAACAACTCTTGCTCATAGAACAAAAAACTGCATGTGACTCAACTCCATTTAGGACTGGGAAACAAACTCTAGCTCGCTTTACAAGTAACACACTCTGCTTTTGAGAAAAGAGCACTCATCTACTCTACTGTGTTTCCTATGGGGTCCGAACAGTGAGCTTGCGCAGAACAAACGAACTGTGCTTCCTACACACACGGCCATATCTAGTTCAAGTCTGCTTAGGAACCTGACAAGAACAGTAGATCCTCTTCAGTCCAATACACTGTACTTGCTGGGAACAGACGCCAGTGCTATTTGTCCTGTGTATGGCAATGGCAGCACAATAGTGACTCTTCTTACCATAGAACAACTCTGGCTCGTAGGACCAGAAACTGCATGTGATTCAACTCCATTTAGGACTGGGAAACAAACGCTAGCTCGCCTTACAAGAAACACACTCTGCATTAGAGAAAAGAGCACTCTTCTACTCTACTGTGTTTCCTATAGGGCCAGAATAGTGAGCTTGCTCAGAAAAAAAGAACTGTGCTTCCTACACATGGGCCATATCTAGTTCAACTCTGCTTAGGAAACTGACAAGAACAGTAGCTCCTCGTCAGTCCGATACACTGTGCATTCTGGGAACAGACGCGAGTGCTATTTGCACTGTGTATGGCAATGGGAACACAATAGTGACTTTCCAAACCAGAAAACATCTCTTGCTCGTAGTACCAGAAACTGCATGTGATTCAACTCCATTTAGGACTAGGAAACAAATGCTAGCTCGCCTTACATGAAACACACTCTGCTTTTGAGAAAAGAGCACTCTTCTACTCTACTGTGTTTCCTATCGGGTCCGAACAGTGAGCTTGCTCAGAACAAAAGAACTATGCTTCCTACACACTCGTGCCATATCTAGTTCAACTCTGCTTAGGAAACTGACAAGAACAGTAGCTCCTCTTCAGTCCAATACACTTTACTTGCGGGGAACAGACGCGAGTGCTATTTGCACTGTGTATGCAAATTGGAGCACAATAGTGACTCGTCTTACCAGAAAACAACTCTTGCTCGTAGGACCAAAAACTACATGGGACTCAACTCCATTTAGGACTGGGAAACAAACGCTAGCTCAACTTCCAAGAAATACACTCTGCTTTAGAGAAAAGAGCACTCTTCTACTCTACTGTGTTTCCTATGGGGTCCAAACAGTGAGCTTGCAAAGAACAAACGAACTGTGCTTCCTACAAACACGGATCATATCTAGTTCAACTCTGCTTAGGATACTGACAAGAACATTAGCACCTATCCAGTCCAATACACTGTACTTGCTGGGAACAGACGCGAGTGCTATTTGCACTGTGTATGGCAATGGGAGCACAATGTGACTTTCCTTACCAGAAAAGAACTCTTGATCGTAGGACCTGAAACTGCAAGTGATTCAACTCCATTTAGGACTAGGAAACAAACGCTAGCTCGCCTTACAAGAAACACACTCCGCTTTTGAGAAAAGAGCACTCTTCTTCTCTACTGTGTTTCCTATACGGCCAGAACAGTGAGCTTGCTCAGAACATAAGAACTGTGCTTCCTACACACACGGGCCATATCGAGTTCAACTCTGCTTAGGAACCTGACAAGAACAGTAGCTCCTCTTCATTCCAATACACTGTACTTGCTGGGAACAGACGCATGTTCTATTTGCACTGTGTATGGCAATGGGAGCGCAATAGTGACTTTCCTTACCAGAAAACAACTCTTGCTCGTAAGACCAGAAACTGCATGTGATTCCACTCCATTTAGGACTAGAAACAAATGCAAGCTCGCCTTACAAGAAACACACTCTGCTTTTGAGAAAAGAGCACTCTTCTACTCCACTGTGCTCCCTATGGGGTCCGAACAGTGAGCTTGCTCAGAACAAAAGAACTGTGCTTCGTACACACGACCATATCTAGTTCAATTCTGTTTAGGAACCTGACAAGAAAAGTAGATCCTCTTCAGTCCAATATACTGTACTTGCTGGGAACAGACGCCAGTGCTATTTGTCCTGTGTATGGCAATGGCAGCGCAATAGTGACTCTTCTTACCATAAAAAAACTCTTGCTCATAGGACCAGAAACTGCAAGTGTGTCAACTCCATTTAGGACTGGGAAACAAAAGCTAGCTCACCTTACAAGAAACACACTCTGCTTTAGAGAAAAGAGCACTCTTCTAGTCTACTGTGTTTCCTATAGGGCCAGAACAGTGAGCTTGCTCAGAACAAAAGAACTGTGCTTCCTACACACTCAGGCCATATCTAGTTCAACTCTGCTTAGGAACCTGACAAGAACAGTAGATCCTCTTCAGTCCAATACACTGCACTTGCTGGGAACAGACTCCAGTGCTATTTGTCCTGTGTATGGCAATGGCTGCGCAATAGTGACTCTTCTTACCAGAACACAACTCTTGCTCGTAGTACCAGAAACTGCATGTGATTCAACTCCATTTAGGCCTGGGAAACAAACTCTAGCCTGCTTTACAAGAAACACACTCTGCTTTTGAGAAAAGAGCACTCTTCTACTCTACTGTGTTTCCTATAGGGCCAGAACAGTGAGCTTGCTCAGAAAAAAAGAACAGTGCTTCCTAGACACGGGCCATATCTAGTTCAACTCTGCTTAGGAAACTGAGAAGAAAAGTAGCTCCTCTTCAGTCCAATACACTGTGCTTGCTGGGAACAGACGCGAGGGCTATTTGCACTGTGTATGGCAATGGGAGCGCAATAGTGACTTTCTTTACCAGAAAACAACTCTTGCTCATAGGACCAGAAACTGCATGTGATTCCACTCCATTTAGGACTGGGAAACAAACGGTAGCTCGCCTTACAAGAAACACACTCTGCTTTAGAGAAAAGAGCACTCTTCTACTCTACTGTGTTTCCTATGGGGTCCAAACAGTGAGCTTGCTCAGAACAAAAGAACTGTGCTTCCTACACACACGGCCATATCTAGTTCAACTCTGCTTAATAAACTGACAAGAACAGTAGCTCCTATTCAGTCCAATACACTGTACTTGCTGGGAAAAGACGCGAGTGCTATTTGCCTTGTGTAGGGCAATGGGAGCACAATAGTGACTTTACTTACAATAAAACAACTCTTGCTCATAGGACCAGAAACTGCATGTGATTCAACTCCATTTAGGTCTGGGAAACAAATGCTAGCTCGCCTTACATGAAACACACTCTGCTTTTGAGAAAAGAGCACTCTTCTACTCTACTGTGTTTCCTATGGGGTCCGAACAGTGAGCTTGCTCAGAACAAAAGAACTGTGCTTCCTACACACAAGGGCCATATCTAGTTCAACTCTGCTTAAGAAACTGACAAGAACAGTAGCTCCTTTTCAGTCCAATACACTGTACTTGCGGGGAAGAGACGCGAGTGCTATTTGCACTGTGTATGGCAATTAGAGCGCAATAGTGACTTTCTTTACCAGAAAACAACCCTTGCTCGTAGGACCAGAAACTGCATGTGATTCCACTCCATTTAGGACTGGGAAACAAACGGTAGCTCGCCTTACAAGAAACACAATCTGCTTTAGAGAAAAGAGCACTCTTCTACTCTACTGTGTTTCCTATGGGGTCCAAACAGTGAGCTTGCTCAGAACAAAAGAACTGTGCTTCCTACCCACACGGCCATATCTAGTTCAACTCAGCTTAGTAAACTGACAAGAACAGTAGCTCCTCTTCAGTCCACTACACTGTACTTGCTGGGAACAGACGCCAGTGCTATTTGTCCTGTGTATGGCAATGGCAGCGCAAAAGTGACTCTTCTTACCATAAAACAACTCTTGCTCGTAGGACTAGAAACTGCATGTAATTCAACTCCATTTAGAACTGGGAAACAAACCCTAGCTCGCCTTATAAGAAACACTCTGCTTTAGAGAAAAGAGCACTCTTCTACTCTACTGTGTTTCCTATAGGGCCAGAACAGTGAGCTTGCTCAGAACAAAAGAGCTGTGCTTCCTACACACGGGCCATAACTAGTTCCACTCTGCTTAGGAAACTGACAAGAACAGTAGCTCCTCTTCAGTCCGATACAATGTACTTGCTGGGAACAGACGCGAGTGCTATTTGCACTGTGTATGGCAATGGGAGCGCAATAGTGACTTTCCTTACCAGAAAACAACTCTTGCTCGTAGTACCAGAAACTGCATGGGATTCAACTCCATTTAGGACTGCGAAACAAACGCTAGCTCGCCTTACAAGTAACACACTCTGCTTTAGAAAAAAGAGCACTCTTCTGCTCTACTGTGTTTCCTATGGGGTCCAAACAGTGAGCTTGCAAAGAACAAAAGAACTGTGGTTCCTACAAAATCGCATCATAGCTAGTTCAACTCTGCTTAGGAAACTGTCAAGAACAGTAGCACCTATCCAGTCCAATACACTGTACTTGCTGGGAACAGACACGAGCGCTATTTGCACTGTGTATGGCAATGGGAGCGCAATGAGACTTTCCTTACCAGAAAAGAACTCTTGTTCGTAGGACCAGAAACTGCATGTGATTCAACTCCATTTAGGACTAGGAAACAAACGCTAGCTCGCCTTACAAGAAACACACTCTGCTTTTGAGAAAAGAGCACTCTTCTACTCTACTGTGTTTCCTATAGGGCCAGAACAGTGAGCTTGCTCAGAACATAAGAACTGTGCTTCCTACACACACGGACCATATCTACTTCAACTCTGCTTATGAAACTGACAAGAAAAGTAGCTCCTCTTCAGTCCGATACACTGTACTTGCTGGGAACAGACGCGAGTGCTATTTGCACTGTGTATGGCAATGGGAGCGCAATAGTGACTTTCCTTACCAGAAAACAACTCTTGCTCATAGGACCAGAAACTGCATGTGATTCAACTCCATTTAGGACTGGGAAACAAACGCTAGCTCGCCTTACAAGAAACACACTCTGCTTTTGAGAAAAGCACACTCTTCTACTCTAATGTGTTTCCTATAGGGTCCGAACAGTGAGCTTGCTCAGAACAAAAGAACTGTGCTTCCTACACACACGGCCATATCTAGTTCAATTCTGCTTAGGAACCAAAAAGTACAGTAGATCCTCTTCAGTCCAATACACTGTACTTGCTGGGAACAGACGCCAGTGCTCTTTGTCCTGTATATGGCAATAGAAGCACAATAGTGACTCTTCTTACCATAAAACAACTCTTGTTCGTAGGACCACAAACTGCATGTGACTCACCTCCATTTAGGACTGGGAAACAAACGCTAGCTCTGCTCACAAGAAACACACTCTGCTTTTGAGAAAAGAGCACTCTTCTACTCTGCTGTGTTTCCTCTATGGCCACAGCAATGAGCTTGCTCAGAACAAAAGGACTGTGCTTCCTACACACACGGGCCGTATCTAATTCAATTCTGCTTAGGAAACTGTCGAGAATAGTATACGTTCTTCAGTCAAATACACTGCACTTGCTGGGAACAGACACCAGTGCTATTTGCCCTGTGTATGACAAAGGGAGCACAATAGTGACTCTTCTTACCAGAAAACAACTCTTGCTCATAGGACCAGAAACTGCATGAGACACAACTCCATTTAGGACTGGGAAAGAAATGCTAGCTTGCCTTACAAGAAACACACTCTGCTTTTGAGAAAAGAGCACTCTTCTACTCTACTGTTTTTCCCTAAGGGCCAGAACAGTGAACTTGCTCAGAACAAAAGAACTGTGCTTCCTACACACAGTGGCCATATCTAGTTCAACTCTGCTTAGGAAACTGACAAGAACAGTAGCTCCTCTTCAGTCCAATACTCTGTACATGCATGGAACAGATGCCAGTGTTATTTGCACTGTTTATGGCAATGGGAGCACAATAGTGACTCTTCTTACCAGAAAAATCTCTTGCCCGTAGGACCAGAAACTGCATGGGATTCAATTCCATTTCTGACTGGGAAACAAACACTAGCTCACCTTTCAATAAACACACTCTGCTTTTGAGAAAAGAGCACTCTTCTACTCTACTGTGTTTCCAATGGGGTCCAAAGAGTGAGCTTGCTCAGAACAAAAGAACTGTGCTTTCTACACACATGGCCATATCTAGTTCAATTCTGAGTAGGAACCTGACAAGAACAGTAGATCCTCTTCAGTCCAATACACTGTACTTCCTGGGATCAGATGCCAGTGCTATTTGCCCTGTGTATGACAATGGGAGCGCAATAGTGACTCTTCTTACCAGAAAACAACTCTTGCTCGTAGGACCAGAAACTGCATGGGATTCAACTCCATTTAGGACTGGGAAACAAACGCTAACTCGCCTTACAAGAAACACACTCTGCTTTTGAGAAGAGAGCAATCTTCTACTCTACTGTGTTTCCTATAAGGCCAGAACAGTGAACTTGCTCAGAACAAAAGAACTGTGCTTCCTACACACGGGCCATAACTAGTTCAACTCTGC
This sequence comes from Peromyscus eremicus, assembly GCF_949786415.1. Taxonomy (NCBI): domain Eukaryota; kingdom Metazoa; phylum Chordata; class Mammalia; order Rodentia; family Cricetidae; genus Peromyscus; species Peromyscus eremicus. Next base: position 18,687 of record NW_026737332.1, on the reverse strand, counting down.
TTAGGAAACTGATAGAACAGTAGCTCCTCTTCAGTCCAATACACTGTACTTGCTGGGAACAGACTCGAGTGCTATTTGCACTGTGTATGGCAATGAGAGCACAATAGTGACTTTCCTTAACAGAAAACAACTCTTGCTCCTAGGAACACAAACTGCATGTGATTCAACGCCATTTAGGACTGGGAAACAAACGCTAGCTCGCCTTACAAGAAACACTCTCTGCTTTTTAGAAAAGAGCACTCTTGTACTCTACTGTGTTTCCTATGGGGTCCGAACAGTGAGCTTGCTCAGAACAAAAGAACTGTGCTTCCTACACACACGGCCATATCTTGTTCAATTCTGCTTAGGAACCTGACAAGAACAGTAGATCCTCTTCAGTCCAATACACTGTACTTGCTGGGAAAAGACGCGAGTGCTATATGCCCTGTGTATGGCAATGGGAGCGCAATAGTGACTTTCATTACCAGAAAACAACTCTTGTTCGTAGGACCAGAAACTTCATGTGATTCAACTCCATTTATGACTAGGAAACAAACGCTAGCTCGCCTTACAAGAAACACACTCTGCTTTTGAGAAAAGAGCACTCTTCTGCTCTACTGTGTTTCCTATAGGGCCAGAACAGTTAGCTTGCTCAGAACAAATGAACTGTGCTTCCTAGACACACGGGCCATATCTAGTTAAACTCTGCCTAGGACACTGACAAGATCAGTAGCTCCTCTTCAGTCCAATACACTGTACTTGCTGGGAACAGACACATGTGCTATTTACACTGTGTATGGAAATGGGAGCACAATAGTGACTTTCCTTACCAGAAATCAACTCTTGCTCGTAGGACCAGAACTGCATGTGATTCAACTCCATTTAGGACTGGGAAACAAATGCTAGCTCGCCTTACAAGAATCACACTGCTGTAGAGAAAAGAGCACTCTTCTATTCTACTGTGTTTCCTATGGGGTCCAAACAGTGAGCTGGCTCAGAACAAAAGAACTGTGCTTCCTACACACACGGACCATATGTATTTCAACTCTGCTTAGGAAACTGACAAGAACAGTAGCTCCTCTTCAGTCCAATACACTGTACTTGCTGGGAACAGACGCGAGTGCTATTTACACTGTGTATGGCAATTGGAGCACAATAGTGACTCGTCTTACCAGAAAACAACTCTTGCTCATAGAACAAAATATTGCATGTGACTCAACTCCATTTAGGACTGGGAAACAAACTCTAGCTCGCTTTACAAGAAACACACTCTGCTTTTGAGAAAAGAGCACTCTTCTACTCTACTGTGTTTCCTATAGGGCAGAACAGTGAGCTTGCTCAGAAAAAAAGAACTGTGCTTCCTAAACACAGGGGCCATATGTAGTTCAACTCTTCTTAGGAAACTGACAAGAACAGTAGCTCCTCTTCAGTCCAATACACTGTACTTGCTGGGAACAGACGGGAGGGCTATTTGCACTGTGTATGGCAATGGGAGCACAATAGTGACTTTCCTTACCAGAAAACAACTCTTGCTCATAGGACCAGAAACTGCATGTGATTCCACTCCATTTAGGAATGGGAAACAAACGCTAGCTCGCCTTAAAAGAAAAACATTCTGCTTTTGAGAAAAAAGCACTCTTCTACTCTACTGTGTTTCCTATGGGGTCCGAACAGTGAGCTTGCTCAGAAAAAAACTTTGCTTCCTACACACACGGCCATATCTAGTTCAAGTCTGCTTAGGAACCTGACAAGAACAGTAGATCCTCTTCAGTCCAATACACTGTACTTGCTGGGAACAGTCGCGAGTGCTATTTGCACAGTGTATGGCAATGGGAGCGCAATGTGACTTTCCTTACCAGAAAACAACTCTTGTTCGTAGGACCAGAAACTTCTTGTGATTCAACTCCATTTAGGACTGGGAAAGAAACGCTAGCTCGCCTTAGTAGAAACACACTCTGCTTTTGAGAAAAGAGCACTCTTCTACTCTACTGTGTTTCCTATAGTGCCAGAACAGTTAGCTTGCTCAGAACAAAAGAACTGTGCTTCCTACACACAAGACCATATCTAGTTCAACTCTGCTTAGGAAACTGACAAGAACAGTAGCTCCTCTTCAGTCCAATACACTGTACTTGCTGGGAACAGACGCCAGTGCTATTTGCACTGTGTATGGCAATGGGAGCACAATAGTGACTTTCCTTACCAGAAAACACCTCTTGCTCGTAGGACCAGAAACTGCATGTGATTCAACTCCATTTAGGACTGGGAAACAAACGCTAGCTCACCTTACAAGAAACACACTGCTTTAGAGAAAAGAGCACTCTTCTACTCTACTGTGTTTCCTATGGGGTCCAAAGAGTGAGCTTGCTCAGAACAAAAGAACTGAGGTTCCTACACACACGGAACATATGTAGTTCAAGTCTGCTTAGGAAACTGACAAGAACAGTAGCTCCTCTTCAGTCCAATACACTGTACATGCTGGGAACAGACGCGAGTGCTATTTACACTCTGTATGGCAATGAGAGCTCAATAGTGACTTTCCTTACCAGAAAACAACTCTTACTCGTAGGACCACAAACTGCATGTGATTCAACGCCATTTAGGACTGGGAAACAAATGCTAGCTCGCCTTACAAGAAACACACTCTGCTTTAGAAAAAGAGCACTCTTCTACTCTACTGTGTTTCCTACAGGGCCAGAACAGTGAGCTTGCTCAGAACAGAAGAACTGTGCTTCCCACACGAACCATATCTAGTTCAACTCTGCTTAGATAACTGACAAGAACAGTAGATCCTCTTCACTCCAGTACACTGTACTTGCTGGGAACAGACGCCAGTGCTATTTGCACTGTGTATGGCATTTGGAGCATAATAGTGACTCGTCTTACCAGAAAACAACTCTTGCTCATAGAACAAAAAACTGCATGTGACTCAACTCCATTTAGGACTGGGAAACAAACTCTAGCTCGCTTTACAAGTAACACACTCTGCTTTTGAGAAAAGAGCACTCATCTACTCTACTGTGTTTCCTATGGGGTCCGAACAGTGAGCTTGTGCAGAACAAACGAACTGTGCTTCCTACACACACGGCCATATCTAGTTCAAGTCTGCTTAGGAACCTGACAAGAACAGTAGATCCTCTTCAGTCCAATACACTGTACTTGCTGGGAACAGACGCCAGTGCTATTTGTCCTGTGTATGGCAATGGCAGCACAATAGTGACTCTTCTTACCATAGAACAACTCTGGCTCGTAGGACCAGAAACTGCATGTGATTCAACTCCATTTAGGACTGGGAAACAAACGCTAGCTCGCCTTACAAGAAACACACTCTGCATTAGAGAAAAGAGCACTCTTCTACTCTACTGTGTTTCCTATAGGGCCAGAATAGTGAGCTTGCTCAGAAAAAAAGAACTGTGCTTCCTACACATGGGCCATATCTAGTTCAACTCTGCTTAGGAAACTGACAAGAACAGTAGCTCCTCGTCAGTCCGATACACTGTGCATTCTGGGAACAGACGCGAGTGCTATTTGCACTGTGTATGGCAATGGGAACACAATAGTGACTTTCCAAACCAGAAAACATCTCTTGCTCGTAGTACCAGAAACTGCATGTGATTCAACTCCATTTAGGACTAGGAAACAAATGCTAGCTCGCCTTACATGAAACACACTCTGCTTTTGAGAAAAGAGCACTCTTCTACTCTACTGTGTTTCCTATCGGGTCCGAACAGTGAGCTTGCTCAGAACAAAAGAACTATGCTTCCTACACACTCGTGCCATATCTAGTTCAACTCTGCTTAGGAAACTGACAAGAACAGTAGCTCCTCTTCAGTCCAATACACTTTACTTGCGGGGAACAGACGCGAGTGCTATTTGCACTGTGTATGCAAATTGGAGCACAATAGTGACTCGTCTTACCAGAAAACAACTCTTGCTCGTAGGACCAAAAACTACATGGGACTCAACTCCATTTAGGACTGGGAAACAAACGCTAGCTCAACTTCCAAGAAATACACTCTGCTTTAGAGAAAAGAGCACTCTTCTACTCTACTGTGTTTCCTATGGGGTCCAAACAGTGAGCTTGCAAAGAACAAACGAACTGTGCTTCCTACAAACACGGATCATATCTAGTTCAACTCTGCTTAGGATACTGACAAGAACATTAGCACCTATCCAGTCCAATACACTGTACTTGCTGGGAACAGACGCGAGTGCTATTTGCACTGTGTATGGCAATGGGAGCACAATGTGACTTTCCTTACCAGAAAAGAACTCTTGATCGTAGGACCTGAAACTGCAAGTGATTCAACTCCATTTAGGACTAGGAAACAAACGCTAGCTCGCCTTACAAGAAACACACTCCGCTTTTGAGAAAAGAGCACTCTTCTTCTCTACTGTGTTTCCTATAGGGCCAGAACAGTGAGCTTGCTCAGAACATAAGAACTGTGCTTCCTACACACACGGGCCATATCGAGTTCAACTCTGCTTAGGAACCTGACAAGAACAGTAGCTCCTCTTCATTCCAATACACTGTACTTGCTGGGAACAGACACATGTTCTATTTGCACTGTGTATGGCAATGGGAGCGCAATAGTGACTTTCCTTACCAGAAAACAACTCTTGCTCGTAAGACCAGAAACTGCATGTGATTCCACTCCATTTAGGACTAGAAACAAATGCAAGCTCGCCTTACAAGAAACACACTCTGCTTTTGAGAAAAGAGCACTCTTCTACTCCACTGTGCTCCCTATGGGGTCCGAACAGTGAGCTTGCTCAGAACAAAAGAACTGTGCTTCGTACACACGACCATATCTAGTTCAATTCTGTTTAGGAACCTGACAAGAAAAGTAGATCCTCTTCAGTCCAATATACTGTACTTGCTGGGAACAGACGCCAGTGCTATTTGTCCTGTGTATGGCAATGGCAGCGCAATAGTGACTCTTCTTACCATAAAAAAACTCTTGCTCATAGGACCAGAAACTGCAAGTGTTTCAACTCCATTTAGGACTGGGAAACAAAAGCTAGCTCACCTTACAAGAAACACACTCTGCTTTAGAGAAAAGAGCACTCTTCTAGTCTACTGTGTTTCCTATAGGGCCAGAACAGTGAGCTTGCTCAGAACAAAAGAACTGTGCTTCCTACACACGGGCCATATCTAGTTCAACTCTGCTTAGGAACCTGACAAGAACAGTAGATCCTCTTCAGTCCAATACACTGCACTTGCTGGGAACAGACTCCAGTGCTATTTGTCCTGTGTATGGCAATGGCTGCGCAATAGTGACTCTTCTTACCAGAACACAACTCTTGCTCGTAGTACCAGAAACTGCATGTGATTCAACTCCATTTAGGCCTGGGAAACAAACTCTAGCCTGCTTTACAAGAAACACACTCTGCTTTTGAGAAAAGAGCACTCTTCTACTCTACTGTGTTTCCTATAGGGCCAGAACAGTGAGCTTGCTCAGAAAAAAAGAACAGTGCTTCCTAGACACGGGCCATATCTAGTTCAACTCTGCTTAGGAAACTGAGAAGAACAGTAGCTCCTCTTCAGTCCAATACACTGTGCTTGCTGGGAACAGACGCGAGGGCTATTTGCACTGTGTATGGCAATGGGAGCGCAATAGTGACTTTCTTTACCAGAAATCAACTCTTGCTCATAGGACCAGAAACTGCATGTGATTCCACTCCATTTAGGACTGGGAAACAAACGGTAGCTCGCCTTACAAGCAACACACTCTGCTTTAGAGAAAAGAGCACTCTTCTACGCTACTGTGTTTCCTATGGGGTCCAAACAGTGAGCTTGCTCAGAACAAAAGAACTGTGCTTCCTACACACACGGCCATATCTAGTTCAACTCTGCTTAATAAACTGACAAGAACAGTAGCTCCTATTCAGTCCAATACACTGTACTTGCTGGGAAAAGACGCGAGTGCTATTTGCCTTGTGTAGGGCAATGGGAGCACAATAGTGACTTTACTTACAATAAAACAACTCTTGCTCATAGGACCAGAAACTGCATGTGATTCAACTCCATTTAGGTCTGGGAAACAAATGCTAGCTCGCCTTACATGAAACACACTCTGCTTTTGAGAAAAGAGCACTCTTCTACTCTACTGTGTTTCCTATGGGGTCCGAACAGTGAGCTTGCTCAGAACAAAAGAACTGTGCTTCCTACACACAAGGGCCATATCTAGTTCAACTCTGCTTAAGAAACTGACAAGAACAGTAGCTCCTTTTCAGTCCAATACACTGTACTTGCGGGGAAGAGACGCGAGTGCTATTTGCACTGTGTATGGCAATTAGAGCGCAATAGTGACTTTCTTTACCAGAAAACAACCCTTGCTCGTAGGACCAGAAACTGCATGTGATTCCACTCCATTTAGGACTGGGAAACAAACGGTAGCTCGCCTTACAAGAAACACAATCTGCTTTAGAGAAAAGAGCACTCTTCTACTCTACTGTGTTTCCTATGGGGTCCAAACAGTGAGCTTGCTCAGAACAAAAGAACTGTGCTTCCTACCCACACGGCCATATCTAGTTCAACTCAGCTTAGTAAACTGACAAGAACAGTAGCTCCTCTTCAGTCCACTACACTGTACTTGCTGGGAACAGACGCCAGTGCTATTTGTCCTGTGTATGGCAATGGCAGCGCAAAAGTGACTCTTCTTACCATAAAACAACTCTTGCTCGTAGGACTAGAAACTGCATGTAATTCAACTCCATTTAGAACTGGGAAACAAACCCTAGCTCGCCTTATAAGAAACACTCTGCTTTAGAGAAAAGAGCACTCTTCTACTCTACGTGTTTCCTATAGGGCCAGAACAGTGAGCTTGCTCAGAACAAAAGAGCTGTGCTTCCTACACACGGGCCATAACTAGTTCCACTCTGCTTAGGAAACTGACAAGAACAGTAGCTCCTCTTCAGTCCGATACAATGTACTTGCTGGGAACAGACGCGAGTGCTATTTGCACTGTGTATGGCAATGGGAGCGCAATAGTGACTTTCCTTAACAGAAAACAACTCTTGCTCGTAGTACCAGAAACTGCATGGGATTCAACTCCATTTAGGACTGCGAAACAAACGCTAGCTCGCCTTACATGTAACACACTCTGCTTTAGAGAAAAGAGCACTCTTCTGCTCTACTGTGTTTCCTATGGGGTCCAAACAGTGAGCTTGCAAAGAACAAAAGAACTGTGGTTCCTACAAAATCGCATCATAGCTAGTTCAACTCTGCTTAGGAAACTGTCAAGAACAGTAGCACCTATCCAGTCCAATACACTGTACTTGCTGGGAACAGACACGAGCGCTATTTGCACTGTGTATGGCAATGGGAGCGCAATGAGACTTTCCTTACCAGAAAAGAACTCTTGTTCGTAGGACCAGAAACTGCATGTGATTCAACTCCATTTAGGACTAGGAAACAAACGCTAGCTCGCCTTACAAGAAACACACTCTGCTTTTGAGAAAAGAGCACTCTTCTACTCTACTGTGTTTCCTATAGGGCCAGAACAGTGAGCTTGCTCAGAACATAAGAACTGTGCTTCCTACACACACGGACCATATCTACTTCAACTCTGCTTATGAAACTGACAAGAAAAGTAGCTCCTCTTCAGTCCGATACACTGTACTTGCTGGGAACAGACGCGAGTGCTATTTGCACTGTGTATGGCAATGGGAGCGCAATAGTGACTTTCCTTACCAGAAAACAACTCTTGCTCATAGGACCAGAAACTGCATGTGATTCAACTCCATTTAGGACTGGGAAACAAACGCTAGCTCGCCTTACAAGAAACACACTCTGCTTTTGAGAAAAGCACACTCTTCTACTCTAATGTGTTTCCTATAGGGTCCGAACAGTGAGCTTGCTCAGAACAAAAGAACTGTGCTTCCTACACACACGGCCATATCTAGTTCAATTCTGCTTAGGAACCAAAAAGAACAGTAGATCCTCTTCAGTCCAATACACTGTACTTGCTGGGAACAGACGCCAGTGCTCTTTGTCCTGTATATGGCAATAGAAGCACAATAGTGACTCTTCTTACCATAAAACAACTCTTGTTCGTAGGACCAGAAACTGCATGTGATTCAACTCCATTTAGGACTGGGAAACAAACGATAGCTCGCCTTACAAGAAACACACTCTGCTTTAGAGAAAAGAGCACTCTTCTACTCTACTGTGTTTCCTATAGGGCCAGAACAGTGAGCTTGCTCAGAGAAAAAAAACTGTGCTTCCTACACACACGGGCCATATCTAGTTCAACTCTGCTTAGGAAACTGACAAGAACAGTAGCTCCTCTTCAGTCCGATACACTGTACTTGCTGGGAAGAGACACGAGAGCTATTTGCACTGTGTATGGCAATGGGAGCGCAATAGTGACTTTCCTTACCAGAAAACAACTCTTGCTCGTAGGACCAGAAACTGCATGTGATTCAACTCCATTTAGGACTAAGAAACAAATGCTAGCTCGCCTTACATGAAACACACTCTGCTTTTGAGAAAAGAGCACTCTTCTACTCTACTGTGTTTCTTATGGGATCCAAACAGTGAGCTTGCTCAGAACCAAAGAACTGTGCTTCCTACACACACGGATCATATCTAGTTCAACTCTGCTTAGGAAACTGACAAGAACAGTAGCTCCTATTCAGTCCAATACAATGTAATTGCAGGGAACAGACGCGAGTGCTATTTGCACTGTGTATGGCAATTGGAGCCCAATAATGACTTGTCTTACCAGAAAACAACTCTTGCTCGTAGGACCAAAAACTGCATGTGGCTCAACTCCATTTAGGACTGGGAAACAAACGCTAGCTCGACTTTTAAGAAACACACTCTGCTTTTGAGAAAAGAGCACTCTTCTACTCTACTGTGTTTCCTATGTTTTCCCGAAAAGTGAGCTTGCTCAAAAAAAAAAAACTGTGCTTCCTACACACACGGCCATATCTAGTTCAAGTCTGCTTAGGAACCTGACAAGAACAGTAGATCCTCTTCAGTCCAACACACTGTACTTGCTGGGAACAGACGCCAGTGCTATTTGTCCTGTGTATGGCAATGGCAGCGCAATAGTGACTCTTCTTATCAGAAAACAACTCTTGCTCATGGACCAGAAACTGCATGTGATTCAACTCCATTTAGGACTGGGAAAAAAACGCTAACTCGCCCTACAAGAAACACACTCTGCTTTTGAGAAAAGAGCACTCTTCTACTCTACAGTGTTTCCTATGGGGTCCAAACAGTGAGCTTGCTCAGAACAAAAGAAATGTGCTTCCTACACACGCGGGACATATCTCGTTCAACTCTGCTTAGGAAACTGACAAGAACAGTAGCTCCTCTTCAGTCCGATACACTGTACTTGCTGGGAACAGACGTGAGTGCTATTTGCACTGTGTATGGCAATGGGAGCACAATAGTGACTTTCCTTACCAGAAAACAACTCTTGGTCGTAGGACCAGAAACTTCATGTGATTCAACTCCATTTAGGACTGGGAAACAAATGCTAGCTCGCCTTACATGAAACACACTCTGCTTTTGAGAAAAGAGCACTCTTCTACTCTACTGTGTTTCCTATGGGGTCCAAACAGTGATCTTGCTCAGAACAAAAGAACTGTGCTTCCTACACACACGGGCCATATCTAGTTCAACTCTGCTTAGGAAACTGACAAGAACAGTAGCTCCTCTTCAGTTCAATACACTGTACTTGCTCGGAACACACGCGAGTGCTATTTGTACTGTGTATGGCAATTGGAGCACAATAGTGACTCGTCTTACCAGAAAACAACTCTTGCTCGTAGGACAAAAAACTGCATGTGAATCAACTCCATTTAGGACTGGGAAACAAACGCTAGCTCACCTTCTAAAAACACACTCTGCTTTTGAGAAAAGAGCACTCTTCTACTCTACTGTGTTTCCTATGTGTTCCGAACAGTGAGCTTGCTCAGAACAAAAAAACTGTGCTTCCTACACACACGGCCATATCTAGTTCAAGTCTGCTTAGGAAACTGACAAGAACAGTAGCTCCTATTCAGTCTGATACACTGTATTTGCTGGGAAGAGTCGCGAGTGCTATTTGCACTGTATATGGCATTTGGAGCGCAATAGTGACTCTTCTTACCAGAAAACAACTCTTGCTCGTAGGACAAAAAACTGCATGTGACTCAACTCCAGTTAGGACTGGGAAACAAACTCTAGCTCGCTTTACAAGAAACACACTCTGCTTTTGAGAAAAGAGCACTCTTCCACTCTACTGTGCTTCCTATAGGGCCAGAACAGTGAGCTTGCTCAGAAAAAAAGAACTGTGCATCCTACACACACGGGCCATATCTAGTTCAACTCTGCTTAGGAAACTGACAAGAACAGTAGCTCCTCTTCAGTCCGATACACTGTACTTGCTGGGAACAGACGCGAGTGCTATTTGCATTGTGTATGGCAATGGGAGCGCAATAGTGACTTTCCTTACCAGAAAACAACTCTTGCTCGTAGGACCAGAAACTGCATGTGATTCAACACCATTTAGGACTGGGAAACAAACACTAGCTTGACTTACAAGAAACACACTCTGCTTTTGAGAAAAGAGCACTCATCTACTCTACTGTGTTTCCTATGGTGTCCGAACAGTGAGCTTGCGCAGAACAAACGAACTGTGCTTCCTACACACACGGCCATATCTAGTTCAAGTCTGCTTAGGAACCTGACAAGAACAGTAGATCCTCTTCAGTCCAATACACTGTACTTGCTGGGAACAGACGCCAGTGCTATTTGTCCTGTGTATGGCAATGGCAGCACAATAGTGACTCTTCTTACCATAAAACAACTCTTGCTCGTAGGACCAGAAACTGCATGTGATTCAACTCCATTTCTGACTGGGAAACAAACGCTAGCTCGCCTTACAAGAAACACACTCTGCATTAGAGAAAAGAGCACTCTTCTACTCTACTGTGTTTCCTATAGGGCCAGAACAGTGAGCTTGCTCAGAACAAAAGAACTGTGCTTCCTACACATGGGCCATATCTAGTTCAACTCTGCTTAGGAAACTGACAAGAACAGTAGCTCCTCTTCAGTCCAATACACTTTTCTTGCGGGAAACAGACGCGAGTGCTATTTGCACTGTGTATGCAAATTGTAGCACAATAGTGACTCGTCTTACCAGAAAACAACTCTTGCTCGTAGGACCTGAAACTACATGGGACTCAACTCCATTTAGGACTGGGAAACAAACGCTAGCTCGACTTCCAAGAAATACACTCTGCTTTAGAGAAAAGAGCACTCTTCTACTCTACTGTGTTTCCTATGGGGTTCAAACAGTGAGCTTGCAAAGAACAAAAGAACTGTGCTTCTTACAAACACGGATCATATCTAGTTCAACTCTGCTTAGGAAACTGACAAGAACATTAGCACCTATCCAGTCCAATACACTGTACTTGCTGGGAACAGACGCGAGTGCTATTTGCACTGTGTATGGCAATGGGAGCACAATGTGACTTTCCTTACCAGAAAAGAACTCTTGATCGTAGGACCTGAAACTGCAAGTGATTCAACTCCATTTAGGACTAGGAAATAAACGCTAGCTCGCCTTACAAGAAACACACTCTGCTTTTGAGAAAAGAGCACTCTTCTACTCCACTGTGCTCCCTATGGGGTCTGAACAGTGAGCTTGCTCAGAACAAAAGAACTGTGTTTCGTACACACGACCATATCTAGTTCAATTCTGTTTAGGAACCTGACAAGAACAGTAGATCCTCTTCAGTCCAATGTACTGTACTTGCTGGGAACAGACGCGAGTGCTATTTGTCCTGTGTATGGCAATGGCAGCGCAATAGTGACTCTTCTTACAATAAAAAAACTCTTGCTCACAGGACCAGAAACTGCAAGTGTTTCAACTCCATTTAGGACTGGGAAACAAAAGCTAGCTCACCTTACAAGAAACACACTCTGCTTTAGAGAAAAGAGCACTCTTCTAGTCTACTGTGTTTCCTACAGGGCCAGAACAGTAAGCTTGCTCAGAACAAAAGAACTGTGCTTCCTACACACGGGCCATATCTAGTTCAACTCTGCTTAGGAACCTGACAAGAACAGTAGATCCTCTTCAGTCCAATACACTGTACTTGCTGGGAACAGACTCCAGTGCTATTTGTCCTGTGTATGGCAATGGCAGCGCAATAGTGACTCTTCTTACCAGAAAACAACTCTTGCTCGTAGTACCAGAAACTGCATGTGATTCAACTCCATTTAGGCCTGGGAAACAAACTCTAGCTCGCTTTACAAGAAACACACTCTGCTTTTGAGAAAAGAGCACTCTTCTACTCTACTGTGTTTCCCATAGTGCCAGAACAGTGAGCTTGCTCAGAAAAAAAGAACTGTGCTTCCTACACACGGGCCATATCTAGTTCAACTCTGCTTAGGAAACTGAGAAGAACAGTAGCTCCTCTTCAGTCCAACACACTGTACTTGCTGGGAACAGACGCGAGGGCTATTTGCACTGTGTATGGCAATGGGAGCGCAATAGTGACTTTCTTTACCAGAAAACAACTCTTGCTCATAGGACCAGAAACTGCATGTGATTCCACTCCATTTAGGACTGGGAAACAAACGGTAGCTCGCCTTACAAGAAACACACTCTGCTTTAGAGAAAAGAGCACTCTTCTACTCTACTGTGTTTCCTATGGGGTCCAAACAGTGAGCTTGCTCAGAACAAAAGTACTGTGCTTCCTACACACACGGCCATATCTAGTTCAACTCTGCTTAGTAAACTGACAAGAACAGTAGCTCCTATTCAGTCCAATACACTGTACTTGCTGGGAAAAGACGCGAGTGCTATTTGCCTTGTGTAGGGCAATGGGAGCACAACAGTGACTTTCCTTACCATAAAACAACTCTTGCTCATAGGACCAGAAACTGCATGTGATTCAACTCCATTTAGGTCTGGGAAACAAATGCTAGCTCGCCTTACATGAAACACACTCTGCTTTTGAGAAAAGAGCACTCTTCTACTCTACTGTGTTTCCTATGGGGTCCGAACAGTGAGCTTGCTCAGAACAAAAGAACTGTGCTTCCTACACACGCGGGACATATCTCGTTCAACTCTGCTTAGGAAACTGACAAGAACAGTAGCTCCTCTTCAGTCCGATACACTGTACTTGCTGGGAACAGACGTGAGTGCTATTTGCACTGTGTATGGCAATGGGAGCACAATAGTGACTTTCCTTACCAGAAAACAACTCTTGGTCGTAGGACCAGAAACTGCATGTGATTCAACTCCATTTAGGAATGGGAAACAAACACTAGCTCGTATTCCAAGAAACACACTCTGCTTTTGAGAAAAGAGCACTCTTCTACTCTCCTGTTTCCTATGTGTTCCGAACAGTGAGCTTGCTCATAACAAAAAAACTGTGCTTCGAACAAACACGGCCATATCTAGTTCAAGTCTGCTTAGGAACCTGACAAGAACAGTAGATCCTCTTCAATCCGATACACTGTACTTGCTGGGAACAGACGCGAGTGCTATTTTCACTGTATATGGCATTTGGAGCACAACAGTGACTCTTCTTACCAGAAAACAACTTTTGCTCGTAGGACAAAAAACTGCATGTGACTCAACTCCATTTAGGACTGTTAAACAAACGCGAGCTCGCCTTACAAGAAACACACTCTGCTTTTAAGAAAAGTGCACTCTTCTACTCTACTGTGCTTCCTATAGGGCCAGAACAGTGAGCTTGCTCAGAACATAAGAACTGTGCTTCCTACACACACGGGCCATATCTAGTTCAACTCTGCTTATGAAACTGACAAGAACAGTAGCTCCTCTTCAGTCTGATACACTGTACTTGCTGGGAACAGACGCATGTGCTATTTGCACTGTGTATGGCAATGGGAGCGCAATAGTGACTTTCCTTACCAGAAAACAACTCTTGCTCATAGGACCAGAAACTGCATGTGATTCCACTCCATTTAGGACTGGGAAACAAACGCTAGCTCGCCTTACAAGAAACACACTCTGCTTTTGAGAAAAGAGCCCTCTTCTACTCTACTGTTTCCTATGTGTTCCGAACAGTGAGCTTGCTCAGAACAAAAAAACTGTGCTTCCTACAAACATTGCCACATCTAGTTCAAGTCTGCTTAGGAACCTGACAAGAACAGTAGATCCTCTTCAGTCCGATACACTGTACTTGCTGGGAACAGACGGGAGGGCTATTTGCACTGTGTATGGCAATGGGAGCGCAATAGTGACTTTCCTTACCAGAAAACAACTCTTGTTTGTAGGACCAGAAACTTCATGTGATTCAACTCCATTTAGGACTGGGAAACAAATGCTAGCTCGCCTTACATGAAACACACTCTGCTTTTGAGAAAAGAGCACTCTTCTACTCTACTGTGTTTCCTATGGGGTCCAAACAGTGATCTTGCTCAGAACAAAAGAACTGTGCTTCCTACACACACGGGCCATATCTAGTTCAACTCTGCTTAGGAAACTGACAAGAACAGTAGCTCCTCTTCAGTCCAATACACTGTACTTGCTCGGAACACACGCGAGTGCTATTTGCACTGTGTATGGCAATTGGAGCACAATAGTGACTCGTCTTACCAGAAAACAACTCTTGCTCGTAGGACAAAAAACTGCATGTGAATCAACTCCATTTAGGACTGGGAAACAAACGCTAGCTCACCTTCTAAAAACACACTCTGCTTTTGAGAAAAGAGCACTCTTCTACTCTACTGTGTTTCCTATGTGTTCCGAACAGTGAGCTTGCTCAGAACAAAAAAACTGTGCTTCCTACACACACGGCCATATCTAGTTCAAGTCTGCTTAGGAAACTGACAAGAACAGTAGCTCCTATTCAGTCTGATACACTGTATTTGCTGGGAACAGACGCGAGTGCTATTTGCACTGTATATGGCATTTGGAGCGCAATAGTGACTCTTCTTACCAGAAAACAACTCTTGCTCGTAAGACAAAAAACTGCATGTGACTCAACTCCATTTAGGACTGGGAAACAAACTCTAGCTCGCTTTACAAGAAACACACTCTGCTTTTGAGAAAAGAGCACTCTTCCACTCTACTGTGCTTCCTATAGGGCCAGAACAGTGAGCTTGCTCAGAAAAAAAGAACTGTGCATCCTACACACACGGGCCATATCTAGTTCAACTCTGCTTAGGAAACTGACAAGAACAGTAGCTCCTCTTCAGTCCGATACACTGTACTTGCTGGGAACAGACGCGAGTGCTATTTGCATTGTGTATTGCAATGGGAGCGCAATAGTGACTTTCCTTACCAGAAAACAACTCTTGCTCGTAGGACCAGAAACTGCATGTGATTCAACACCATTTAGGACTGGGAAACAAACGCTAGCTTGACTTACAAGAAACACACTCTGCTTTTGAGAAAAGAGCACTCATCTACTCTACTGTGTTTCCTATGGGGTCCGAACAGTGAGCTTGCGCAGAACAAACGAACTGTGCTTCCTACACACACGACCATATCTAGTTCAAGTCTGCTTAGGAACCTGACAAGAACAGTAGATCCTCTTCAGTCCAATACACTGTACTTGCTGGGAACAGACGCCAGTGATATTTGTCCTGTGTATGGCAATGGCAGCACAATAGTGACTCTTCTTACCATAAAACAACTCTTGCTCGTAGGACCAGAAACTGCATGTGATTCAACTCCATTTAGGACTGGGAAACAAACGCTAGCTCGCCTTACAAGAAACACACTCTGCATTAGAGAAAAGAGCACTCTTCTACTCTACTGTGTTTCCTATAGGGCCAGAACAGTGAGCTTGCTCAGAACAAAAGAACTGTGCTTCCTACACATGGGCCATATCTAGTTCAACTCTGCTTAGGAACCTGACAAGAACAGTAGCTCCTCTTCATTCCAATACACTGTACTTGCTGGGAACAGACGCATGTGCTATTTGCACTGTGTATGGCAATGGGAGGGCAATAGTGACTTTCCTTACCAGAAAACAACTCTTGCTCGTAGGACCAGAAACTGCATGTGATTCCACTCCATTTAGGACTAGAAACAAATGCAAGCTCGCCTTACAAGAAACACACTCTGCTTTTGAGAAAAGAGCACTCTTCTACTCCACTGTGCTCCCTATGGGTTCCGAACAGTGAGCTTGCTCAGAACAAAAGAACTGTGCTTCGTACACACGACCATATCTAGTTCAATTCTGTTTAGGAACCTGACAAGAACAGTAGATCCTCTTCAGTCCAATATACTGTACTTGCTGGGAACAGACGCGAGTGCTATTGGCACTGTGTATGGCAATGGGAGCGCAATAGTGACTTTCCTTACCAGAAAACAACTCTTGCTCGTAGGACCAGAAACTGCATGTGATTCAGCTCCATTTAGGACTGGGAAACAAATGCTAGCTCGCCTTACAAGAAACACACTCTGCTTTTGAGAAAAGAGCACTCTTCTACTCTACTGTGTTTCCTATGAGGTCCGAACATTGAGCTTGCTCAGAACAAAAGAACTGTGCTTCCTACACACAGGGGCCATATCTAGTTCAACTCAGCTTAGGAAACTGACAAGAACAGTAGCTCCGATTCAGTCCAATACACTGTACTTGCTGGGAACAGACACGAGTGCTATTTGCACTGTGTATGTAAATGGGGGCACAATAGTGACTTTCCTTACCAGAAAACAACTCTTGGTCGTAGGACAAAAAACTGCATGTAATTCAACTCCATTTAGGACTGGGAAACAAACGCTATCTCGCCTTAGAAAAAACACACTCTGCTTTTAAGAAAAGAGCACTCTTCTACTCTACTGTGTTTTCTGGGGGGTCTGAACAGTGAGCTTGCTCAGAACAAAAGAACTGTGCTTCCTACACACACGGGCCATATCTAGTTCATCTCTGCTTAGGAAACTGACAAGAACAGTAGCTCCGCTTCAGTCCAATACACTGTACTTGCTGGGAATAGACGCGAGTGCTATTTGCACTGTGTATGGAAATGGGAGCACAATAGTGACTTTCCTTACCAGAAAACACCTCTTGCTCCTAGGACCAGAAACTGCATGGGATTCAACTCCATTTCTGACTGGGAAACATACACTAGCTCACATTACAAGAAACACACTCTGCTTTTGAGAAAAGAGCACTCTTCTACTCTACTGTGTTTCCTATGGGGTCCGAACAGTGAGCTTGCTCAGAACAAAAG
Organism: Peromyscus eremicus; assembly: GCF_949786415.1. NCBI lineage: Eukaryota > Metazoa > Chordata > Mammalia > Rodentia > Cricetidae > Peromyscus > Peromyscus eremicus. Next base: position 1,553 of record NW_026737332.1, on the reverse strand, counting down.
AACTGTGCTTCCTACACACACGGGCCATATCTAGTTCAACTCTGCTTAGGAAACTGACAAGAACAGTAGCTCCGCTACAGTCCAATACACTGTACTTGCTGGGAACAGATGCGAGTGATATTTGCAATGTGTATGGCAATGGGAGCGCAATAGTGACTTTCCTTACCAGAAAACAACTCTTGCTCATAGGACCAGAAACTGCATGTGATTCAACTCCACTTCTGACTGGGAAAGAAATACTAGCTCGCCTTATAAGAAACACACTCTGCTTTTGAGAAAAGAGCACTCTTCTACTCTAATGTCTTTTCTATGTGGTCCGAACAGTGAGCTTGCTCAGAACAAAAGAACTGTGCTTCCTACACACAGGGGCCATATCTAGTTCAACTCTGCTTAGGAAACTGACCAGAACAGTAGCTCTGCTTTAGTCCAATACACTGTACTTGCTGGAACAGACACGAGTGCTATTTACACTGTGTATGTAAATGGGGGCACAATAGTGACTTTCCTTACCAGAAAACAACTCTTGGTCGTAGGACCAAAAACTGCATGTAATTCAACTCCATTTAGGACTGGGAAACAAACGCTATCTCGCCTTAGAAAAAACACACTCGGCTTTTAAGAAAAGAGCACTCTTCTACTCTACTGTGTTTTCTAGGGGGTCTGAACAGTGAGCTTGCTCAGAACAAAAGAACTGTGCTTCCTACACACACGGGCCATATCTAGTTCATCTCTGCTTAGAAAACTGACAAGAACAGTAGCTCCGCTTCAGTCCAATACACTGTACTTGCTGGGAACAGACGCGAGTGCTATTTGCACTGTGTATGGAAATGGGAGCGCAATAGTGACTTTCCTTACCAGAAAACACCTCTTGCTCGTAGGACCAGAAACTGCATGGGATTCAACTCCATTTCTGACTGGGAAACATACACTAGCTCACATTACAAGAAACACACTCTGCTTTTGAGAAAAGAGCACTCTTCTACTCTACTGTGTTTCCTATGGGGTCCGAACAGTGAGCTTGCTCAGAACAAAAGAACTGTGCTTCCTACACACACGGGCCATATCTAGTTCAACTCTGCTTAGGAAACTGACAAGAACAGTAGCTCCGCTTTAGTCCAATACACTGTACTTGCTGGGAACAGTCACGAGTGCTATTTGCACTGTGTATGTAGATGGGGGCACAATAGTGACTTTCCTTACCAGAAAACAACTCTTGGTCGTAGGACAAAAAACTGCATGTAATTCAACTCCATTTAGGACTGGGAAACAAACGCTATCTCGCCTTAGAAAAAACACACTCTGCTTTTAATAAAAGAGCACTCTTCTACTCTACTGTGTTTTCTAGGGGGTCTGAACAGTGAGCTTGCTCAGAACAAAAGAACTGTGCTTCCTACACACACGGGCCATATCTAGTTCATCTCTGCTTAGGAAACTGACAAGAACAGTAGCTCCGCTTCAGTCCAATACACTGTACTTGCTGGGAACAGACGCGAGTGCTATTTGCACTGTGTATGGAAATGGGAGCGCAATAGTGACTTTCCTTACCAGAAAAC
>NW_026737331.1:0-44000 GCF_949786415.1 Peromyscus eremicus | reverse complement strand
GTGATTCAACGCCAATTAGGACTGGGAAACAAATGCTAGCTCGTCTTACAAGAAACACACTCTGCTTCTGAGAAAAGAGCACTCTTCTACTCTACTGTGTTTCCTATGGGGTCCAAACAGTGAGCTTGCTCAGAACAAAAGAACTGTGCTTCCTACACACATTGTCCATATCTAGTAAAACTCTGCTTAGGAAACTTACAAGAAGAGTAGCTCCTCGTCAGTCCAATACACTGTACTTGCTGGGAACAGACTCGAGTGCTATTTGCACTGTGTATGGCAATTGGAGCACAATAGTGATTCAACTTACCAGAAAACAACTCTTGCTCGCAGGACAAAAAACTGCATGTGACTCAACTCCATTTAGGTCTGGGAAACAAACGCTAGCTCGCCTTACAAGAAACACACTCTGCTTTAGAGAAAAGAGCACTCTTCTACTCTACAGTGTTTCCTATGGAGTCCGAACAGTGAGCTTTCTCAGAACAAAAGAACTGTGCTTCCTACACACACAGCCATATCTAGTTCAATTCTGCTTAGGAACCTGACAAGAACAGTAGCTCCTCTTCAGTCCAATACACTGTACTCCTGGGAACAGACGTGAGTGCTATTTGCACTGTGTATGGAAAAGGAAGCACAATAGTGACTTTCCTTACCAGAAAACAACTCTTGCTCGTAGGACCAGAAACTGCAGGTGATTCAACTCCATTTAAGCCCGGGAAAAAAAAAGATAGCTTGCCTTACAAAAAAAACAATCTGCTTTTGAGAAAAGAGCACTCTTCTACTCTACTGTGTTTCCTATGGGTTCCGAACAGTGAGCTTGCTCAGAACAAAAGAACTGTGCTTTCTACACACACAGCCATATCTAGTTCAATTCTGCTTAGGAACCTGACAAGAACAGTAGATCCTCTTCAGTCCAATACGCTGTACTTGCTGCGAACAGACGCCAGTGCTACTTGTCCTGTGTATGGCAATGGCAGAACAATTGTGTCTATTCTTACCATAAAACAACTCTTGCTCGTAGGACAGAAACTGCATGTGATTCCACTCCATTTAGGACTGGGAAACAAACGCTAGCTCGCCTTACAAGAAACACACTCTGCTTTAGAGAAAAGAGCACTCTTCTACTCTACTGTGTTTCCTATGGGGTCCAAACAGTGAGCTTGCTCAGAACAAATGAACTGTGCTTCCTATACACAAGGACCATATCTAGTTCAACTCTGCTTAGGAAACTGACAAGAACAGTAGCTCCTATTCAGTCCAATACACTGTACTTGCTGGGAAAAGACGCGAGTGCTATTTGCCCTGTGTATGGCATTGGGAGCGCAATAGTGACTTTCCTTACCAGAAAACAACTCTTGTTCGTAGGACCAGAAACTGCATGTGATTCAACACTATTTAGGACTAGGAAACAAACGCTAGCTCGCCTTACAAGAAACACACTCTGCTATTGAGAAAAGAGCACTCTTCTACTCTACTGTGTTTCCTATAGGGCCAGAACAGTGAGCTTGCTCAGAACATAAGAACTGTGCTTTCTACACACACGGTCCTTATCTAGTTCAACTCTGCTTAAAAAACTGACAAGAACAGTAGCTCCTCTTCAGTCCGATACACTGTACTTGCTGGGAACAGACGCCAGTGCTATTTGCACTGTGTATGGCAATGGGAGCGCAATAGTGACTTTCCTTACCAGAAAACAACTCTTGCTCGTAGGACCAGAAACTGCATGTGATTCAACTCCGTTTAGGAATGGAAAACAAATGCTAGCTCGCCTTACATGAAACACTCTGCTTTTGAGAAAAGAGTACTCTTCTTCTCTACTATGTTTCCTATGGGGTCCAAACAGTGAGCTTGCTCAGAAAAAAGAAGTGTGCTTCCTACACACATGGACCATATCTAGTTCAACTCTGCTTAGGAAACTGACAAGAACTGTAGCTCCTCTTTAGTCCGATACACTGTACTTGCTGGGAAGAGACGCCAGTGCTATTTGCACTGTGTATGGCAAAGGGAGCGCAATAGTGACTTTCCTTACCAGAAAACAACTCTTGCTCGTAGGACCACACACTGCATGTGATTCAATGGCATTTAGGACTAGGAAACAAATGCTAGCTCGCCTTACAAGAAACATGCTCTGCTTCTGAGAAAAGAGCACTCTTCTACTCTACTGTGTTTCCTATGGGTTCCAAACAGTGAGCTTGCTCAGAACAAAAGAACTGTGCTTCCTACACACATCGACCATATCTAGTTCAACTCTGGTTAGGAAACTGACAAGAACAGTAGCTCCTCTTCAGTCCAAAACACTGTACTTGTGGGGAAGAGACGCGAGTGCTATTTGCACTGTGTATGGCAATTGGAGCACAATAGTGACTCGTCTTACCAGAAAACAACTCTTGCTCCTAGGACAAAAAACTGCATGTGACTCAACTCCATTTCGGTCTGGGAAACAAACGCTAGCTCGCCTTACAAGAAACAAACTCTGCTTTAGAGAAAAGAGCACTCTTCTACTCTACTGTGTTTCCTATGGGGTCCGAACAGTGAGCTTTCTCAGAACAAAAGAACTGTGCTTCCTACACAAACAGCCATATCTAGTTCAATTCTGCTTAGGAACCTGACAAAAACAGTAGCTCCTCTTCAGTCCAATACACTGTACTGCTGGGAACAGACGCCAGTGCTATTTGTCCTGTGTATGACAATGGTATTGCAATAGTGACTATTCCTATCATAAAACAACTCTTGCTCGTAGGACCAGAAGCTGCATGTGATTCAACTCCATTTAGGACTGGGAAACAAACGCTAGCTCGCCTTACAAGAAACACAATCTGCTTTAGAGAAAAGAGCACTCTTCTACTCTACTGTGTTTCCTATAGGGACAAAACAGTGAGCTTGCTCAGAACAAAAGAACTGTGCTTCCTACACACACGGGCCATATCTAGTTCAACTCTGCTTAGGAAACTGACAAGAACAGTAGCTCCTCTTCAGTCCGATACACTGCACTTGCTGGGAACAGACGCGAGTGCTATTTGCACTGTGTATGGCAATGGGAGCGCAATAGTGACTTTCCTTACCAGAAAACAACTCTTGCTCGTAGGACCAGAAACTGCATGTGATTCAACTCCGTTTAGGACTGGGAAACAAATGCTAGCTCGCCTTACATGAAACACTCTCTGCTTTTGAGAAAAGAGCACTCTTCTACTCTACTGTGTTTCCTATGGGGTCCAAACAGTGAGCTTGCTCAGAACAAAGAACTGTGCTTCCTACACACATGGACCATATCTAGTTCAACTCTGCTAAGGAAACTGACAAGAACAGTAGCTCCTCTTCAGTCCGATACACTGTACTTGCTGGGAACAGACTAGAGTGCTGTTTGCACTGTGTATGGCAAAGGGAGCACAATAGTGACTTTCCTTACCAGAAAACAACTCTTGCTCGTAGGACCAGAAACTGCATGTGATTCAACTCCATTTAGGACTGTGAAACAAATGATAGCTTGCCTTACAAAAAACACACTCTGCATTTGAGAAAAGAGCACTCTTCTACTCTACTGTGTTTCCTATGGGGTCTGAACAGTGAGCTTGCTCAGAACAAAAGAACTGTGTTTCCTACACACACGGCCATATCTAGTTCAATTCTGCTTAGGAACCTGACAAGAACAGTAGATCCTCTTCAGTCCAATACACTGTAGTTGCTGCGAACAGACGCCAGTGCTATTTGTCCTGTGTATGGCAATGGCAGCGCAATAGTGAATCTTCTTACCAGAAAACAACTCTTGCTCATAGGACCAAAAACTGCATGTGACTCAAATCCATTTAGACTGGGAAACAAACGCTAGCTCGCCTTACAAGTAACACACTCTGCTTTAGAGAAAAGAGCACTCTTCTACTCCACTGTGTTTCCTATGGGGTCCAAACAGTGAGCTTGCTCAGAACAAAAGAACTGTGCTTCCTACACACAAGGACCATATCTAGTTCAACTCTGCTTAGGAAACTGACAAGAACAGTAGCTCCTATTCAGTCCAATACACTGTACTTGCTGGGAAAAGACGCGAATGCTATTTGCCCTGTGTAAGGCAATGGGAGCGCAATAGTGACTTTCCTTACCAGAAAACAACTCTTGCTCGTAGGACCAGAAACTGCATGTGATTCAACTCCATTTAGGACTGGGAAACAAACAATAGCTTGCCTTACAAAAACACACTCTTCTTTTGAGAAAAGAGCACTCTTCTACTCTACTGTGTTTCCTATGGGGACCGAACAGTGAGCTTGCTCAGAACGAAAGAACTGTGCTTCCTACACACACGGCCATATCTAGTTCAATTCTGCTTAGGAACCTGACAAGAACAGTAGATCCTGTTCAGTCCAATACACTGTACTTGCTGCGAACAGACGCGAGTGCTTTTTGCACTGTGTATGGCAATGGGAGCGCAATAGTGACTTTCCTTACCAGAAAACAACTCTTGCTCATAGGACGAGAAACTGCATGTGATTCAACTCTATTTAGGACTGGGAAACAAATGCTAGCTCGCCTTACATGAAACACACTCTGCTTTTGAGAAAAGAGCACTCTTCTACTCTACTGTGTTTCCTATGGGGTGCAAACAGTGAGCTTGCTCAGAACAAAAGAACTGTGCTTCCTACACACACGGGCCATATCTAGTACAACTCTGCTTAGGAAACAAACTAGAACAGTAGCTCCTCTTCAGTCGAATACACTGTACTTGCAGGGAACAGACGCGAGTGCTATTTGCACTGTGTATGGCAATTGGAGCACAATAGTGACTTGTCTTACTAGAAAACAACTCTTCTCGTAGGACAAAAAACTGCATGTGACTCAACTTTATTTAGGACTGGGAAACAAACGCTAGCTCGACTTCCAAGAAAAACACTCTGCTTTTGAGAAAAGAGCACTCTTCTACTCTACTGTGTTTCCTATGTGTTCCGAAAAGTGAGCTTGCTCAGAACAAAAAAATTGTGCTTCCTACACACACGGCCATATCTCGTTCAAGTCTGCTTAGGAAACTGACAAGAACAGTAGATCTTCTTCAGTCCAATACACTGTACTTGCTGGGAACAGACGCCAGTGCTATATGTCCTGTGTAGGGCAATGGCAGTGCAATAGTGACTCTTCTTACCAGAAAACAACTCTTGCTCGTAGGACCAGAAACTGCATGTGATTCAACTCCATTTAGGACTGGGAAACAAACTCTAGCTCGCTTTACAAGAAACACGCTCTGCTTTTGAGAAAAGAGCACTCTTCTACTCTACTGTGTTTCCTGTAGGGCCAGAACAGTGAGCTTGCTGAGAACAAAAGAACTGTGCTTCCTACACAGGGGCCATATCTAGTTCCACTCTGCTTAGGAAACTGACACGAACAGTAGCTCCTCTTCAGTCCGATACAGACACGAGTGCTATTGGCACTGTGTATGGCAATGGGAGCGCAATAGTGACTTTCCTTACCAGAAAACAACTCTTGCTCATAGGTCCAGAAACTGCATGTGATTCAACTCCATTTAGGACTCGGAAACAAGTGCTAGCTCGCCTTACATGAAACAAACTCTGCTTTTGAGAAAAGAGCACTCTTCTACTCTACTGTGTTTCCTATGTGTTCCGAAAAGTGAGCTTGCTCAGAACAAAAAAACTGTGCTTCCTAAACACAAGGCCATATCTAGTTCAAGTCTGCTTAGGAACCTGACAAGAACAGTAGATCCTCTTCAGGCCAATACACTGTACTTGCTGGGAACAGACGCCAGTGCTATTTGTCCTGTGTATGGCAATGGCAGCGCAATAGTGACTCTTCTTACCAGAAAAAAACTCTTGCTCGTAGGATCAGAAACTGCATGTGATTCAACTCCATGTAGGACTGGGAAACAAATGCTAGCTCGCCTTACATGAAACACACTCTGCTTTTGAGAAAAGAGAACTCTTCTACTCTACTGTGTTTCCTATGGGGTTCGAACAGTGAGCTTTCTCAGAACGAAAGAACTGTGCTTCCTACCCACACGGGCCATATCTAGTTCAACTCTGCTTAGGAAACTGACAAGAACAGTAGCTCCTCTTCAGTCCAATACACTTTACTTGCAGGGAACAGACGCGAGTGCTATTTACACTGTGTATGGCAATTGGAGCACAATAGTGACTCGTCTTACCAGAAAACAACTCTTGTTCGTAGGACCAGAAACTGCATGTGATTCAACTCCATTTAGGACTAGGAAACAAACCCTAGCTCGCCTTACAAGAAACACACTCTGCTTTTGAGAAAAGAGCACTCTTCTACTCTACTGTGTTTCCTATAGGGCCAGAACAGTGAGCTTGCTCAGAACATAAGAACGGTGCTTCCTACACACACGGGCCATATCTAGTTCAACTCTGCTTAGGAAACTGACAAGAACAGTAGCTCCTCTTCAGTCCGATACACTGTACTTGTTGGGAACAGACGCGAGTGCTATTTGCACTGTGTATGGCAATGGGAGCGCAATAGTGACTTTCCTTACCAGAAAACAACTCTTGCTCGTAGGACCAGAAACTGCATGTGATTCAACTCCATTTAAGACTGGGAAACAAATGCTAGCTCGCTTTACAAGAAACACACTCTGCTTTTGAGAAAAGAGCACTCTTCTACTCTACTGTGTTTCCTATGGGGTCCGAACAGAGAGCTTGCTCAGAACAAAAGAACTGTGCTTTCTACACACACGGGCCATATCTAGTTCAACTCTACTTAGGAAACAAACATGAACAGTAGCTCCTCTTCAGTCCGATACACTGTACTTGTGGGGAACAGACAAGAGTGCTATTTGCACTTTGTATGGCATTGGAGCACAATATTGACTCGTCTTACCAGAAAACAACTCTTGCTCGTAGGACAAAAAACTGCATGTGACTCAACTTTATTTAGGACTGGGAAACAAACGCTAGCTCGACTTCCAAGAAAAACACTCTGCTTTTGAGAAAAGAGCACTCTTCTACTCTACTGTGTTTCCTATGGGGTCCGAACAGTGAGCTTGCTCAGAACAAAAGAACTGTGCTTCCTACACACATGGGCCATATCTAGTTCAACTCTGCTTAGGAAACTGACACGAACAATAGCTCCTCTTCCTTCCAATACACTGTACTTGCAGGGAACAGACGCGAGTGCTATTTGCACTGTGTATGGCAATTGGAGCACAATAGTGTCTTGTCTTACCAGAAAACAACTCTTGCTCGTAGGACAAAAAACTGCATGTGACTCAACTCCATTTAGGACTGGGAAACAAACGCTAGCTCGACTTACAAGAAACACACTCTGCTTTTGAGAAAAGAGCACTCTTCTACTCTACTGTGTTTCCTATGGGGTCCGAAGAGTGAACTTGCTCAGAACAAAAGAACTGTGCTTCCTACACACACGGCCATATCTAGTTCAATTCTGCTTAGGAACGTGACAAGAACAGTAGATCCTCTTCAGTCTAATACACTGTATTGCTGGGAACAGACGCCAGTGCTATTTGTCCTATGTATGGCAATGGCAGCGCAATAGTGACTCTTCTTACCAGAAAACAACTCTTGCTTGTAGGACCAGAAACTGCATGTGATTCAACTCCATTTAGGACTGGGAAACAAAAGCTAGCTCACCTTACAAGAAACACACTCTGCTTTTGAGAAAGATCACACTTCTACTCTACTGTGTTTCCTATAGGGCCAGAACAGTGAGCTTGCTCAGAACAAAAGAACTGTGCTTCCTACACACTCGAGCCATATCTAGTTCAACTCTGCTTAGGAACCTGACAAGAACAGTAGCTCCTCTTCAGTCCGATACACTGTACTTGCTGGGAACAGACGCGAGTGCTATTTGCACTGTGTATGTTAATGGGAGCGCAATAGTGACTTTCCTTACCAGAAAACAACTCTTGTTCATAAGACCAGAAACTGCATGAGATTCAACTCCATTTAGGACTGGGAAAGAAATGCTAGCTCGCCTTACATGAAACACACTCTGCTTTTGAGAAAAGAGCACTCTTCTACTCTACTGTGTTTCCTATGGGGTCCGAACAGTGAGCTTGCTCAGAACAAAAGAACTGTGCTTCCTACACACATGGGCCATATCTAGTTCAACTCTGCTTAGGAAACTGACACGAACAATAGCTCCTCTTCCTTCCAATACACTGTACTTGCAGGGAACAGACGCGAGTGCTATTTTCACTGTGTATGGCAATTGGAGCACAATAGTGACTTGTCTTACCAGAAAACAACTCTTGCTCGTAGGACAAAAAACTGCATGTGACTCAACTCCATTTAGGACTTGGAAACAAACTCTAGCTCGCTTTACAAGAAACACGCTCTGCTTTTGAGAAAAGAGCACTCTTCTTCTCTACTGTGTTTCATATAGAGCCAGAAGAGTGAAATTGCTCAGAACATTAGAATTGTGCTTCCTACACACATGGCCATATCTAGTTCAATTCTGCTTAGGAACCTGACAAGAACAGTAGCTCCTATTCAGTCCAATACACTGTACATGCTGGGAACAGACGCGAGTGCTATTTGCACAGTGTATGGCATTTGGAGCACACTAGTGACTCTTCTTACAAGAAAACAACTCTTGCTCATAGGACCAAAAACTGCATGTGACTCAAATCCATTTAGGACTGGGAAACAAACGTGAGCTCGCCTTACAAGAAACACACTCTGCTTTATAGAATAGAGCACTCTTCTACTCTACTGTGTTTCCTATAGGGCCAGAACAGTGAGCTTGCTCAGAACATAATAACTGTGCTTCCTAAACACACGGGCCATATCTAGTTCAACTCTGCTTAGGAAACTGACAAGAACAGTAGCTCCTCTTCAGTCCGATACACTGTACCTGCTGGGAACAGACGCGAGTGCTATTTGCACTGTGTATGGCAAAGGGAGCGCAATAGTGACTTTCCTTACCAGAAAACAACTCTTGCTCGTAGGACCAGAAACTTCATGTGATTCAACTCCATTTAGGACTGGGAAACAAACGATAGCTTGCCTTACAAAAAACACACTCTGCTTTAGAGAAAAGAGCACTCTTCTACTCTACTGTGTTTCCTTTTGGGTCCGAACAGTGAGCATGCTCAGAAAAAAAGAATTGTGCTTCCTACACACACGGCCATATCTAGTTCAATTCTGCTTAGGAACCTGACAAGAACAGTAGATCCTCTTCAGTCCAATACACTGTAGTTGCTGCGAACAGATGCGAGTGCTATTTGTCCTGTGTATGGCAATGGCAGCGCAATAGTGAATCTTCTTACCAGAAAACAACTCTTGCTCATAGGACCAAAACTGCATGTGACCAAATCCATTTAGGACTGGGAAACAAACGCGAGCTCGCCTTACAAGAAACACACTGTGCTTTAGAGAAAAGAGCACTCTTCTACTCCACTGTGTTTCCTATGGGGTCCAAACAGTGAGCTTGCTCAGAACAAAAGAACTGTGCTTCCTACACACACGGACCATATGTATTTCAACTCTGCTTAGGAAACTTACAAGAACAGTAGCTCCTCTTCAGTTCGATACACTGTACTTGCTGGGAACAGACGCGAGTGCTATTTGCACCGTGTATGGCAATGACAGCGCAATAGTGACTCTCCTTACCAGAAAACAACTATTGCTCGTAGGAACACAAACTGCATGTGATTCAACGCCATTTAGGACTGGGAAACAAATGCTAGCTTGCCTTACAAGAAACACTCTCTGCTTTTTAGAAAAGAGCACTCTTCTACTCTACTGTGTTTATTATGGGTTCGAAACAGTAAGCTTGCTCAGAACAAAAGAACTGTGCTTCCTACACACATGGACCATATCTAGTTCAACTCTGCTTAGGAAACTGACAAGAACAGTAGCTCCTATTCAGTCCAATACACTGTACATGCTGGGAACAGACACGAGTGCTATTTGCACTGTGTATGGCATTTGGAGCACAATAGTGACTCTTCTTACCAGAAAACAACTCTGGCTCATAGGACCAGAAACTGCATGTGATTCAACTACATTTAGGACTAGGAAACAAACGCCAGCTCGCCTTACAAAAACACACGCTGCTTTTGAGAAAAGAGCACTCTTCTACTCTACTGTGTTTCCTATAGGGCCAGAACAGTGAGCTTGCTCAGAACATAAGAACGGTGCTTCCTACACACACGGGCCATATCTAGTTCAACTCTGCTTAGGAAACTGACAAGAAAAGTAGCTCCTCTTCAGTCCGATACACTGTACTTCCTGGGAACAGACGCGAGAGCTATTTGCACTATGTATGGCAAGGGGAGCGCAATAGTGACTTTCCTTACTAGAAAACAACTCTTGCTCTTAGGACCAGAAACTGCATGTGATTCAACTCCATTTAGGACTGGGAAACAAACGCTAGCTTGCCTTACAAGAAACACACTCTGCTTTTGAGAAAAGAGCACTCTTCTACTCTACTGTATTTCCTATGGTGTCCAAACAGTGAGCTTGCTCATAACATAAGAACTGTGCTTCCTACACACGGCCATATCTAGTTCAATTCTGCTTAGGATCCTGACAAGAACAGTAGATCCTCTTCAGTCCAATACACTGTACTTGCTGGGAACAGACGCCAGTGCTATTTGTACTGTGTATGGCAATTGCAGCGCAATAGTGACTCTTCTTACCATAAAACAACTCTTGCTCTTAGGACAAGAAACTGCATGTGATTCAACTCCATTTAGGGACTGGGAAACAAACGCTAGCTCGCCTTACAAGAAACACACTCTGCTTTAGAGAAAAGAGCACTCTTCTACTCTACTGTGTTTCCTATAGTGCTAGAACAGTGAGCTTGCTCAGAACAAAAGAACGGTGCTTCCAACACACGGGCCATATCTAGTTCAACTCTGCTTAGGAAACTGACAAGAACAGTAGCTCCTCTTCAGTCTGATACACTGTACTTGCTGGGAACAGACGCAGAGTGCTATTTGCACTGTGTATTGCAATGGGAGCGCAATAGTGACTTTCTTTACCAGAAAACAACTCTTGCTCGTAGGACCAGAAACTGCATGTGATTCAACACCATTTAGGACTGGGAAACAAATGCCTTCTCGCCTTACAAGAAACACACTCTGCTTTTGAGAAAAGAGCACTCTTCTACTCTACTGTGTTTCCTATGTGTTCCGAAAGTGAGCTTGCTCAGAACAAAAAAACTGTGCTTCCTACACACATGGCCATATCTAGTTCAAGTCTGCTTAGGAACCTGACAAGAACAGTAGATCCTCTTCAGTCCAATACACTGTACTTGCTGGGAACAGACGCCAGTGCTATTTGTCCTGTGCATGGCAACGGCAGCGCAATAGTGACTCTTCTTACCAGAAAACAACTCTTGCTTGTAGGACCAGAAACTGCATGTGATTCAACTCCATTTAGGACTGGGAAACAAAAGCTGGCTCACCTTACAAGAAACACACTCTTCTTTAGAGAAAGAGCACTCTTCTACTCTACTGTGTTTCCTATAGGGCCAGAACAGTGAGCTTATTCAGAACAAAAGAACTCTGCTTCCTACACACACGGGCCATATCTAGTTCAACTCTGTTTAGGAAACTGACAAGAACAGTAGCACCTCTTCAGTCCAAAACACTGTACCTGCTGGGAACAGACGCAAGTGCTATTTGCACTGTGTATGTCAATGGGAGCGCAATAGTGACTTTCCTTACCAGAAAACAACTCTTGCTCGTAAGACCAGAAACTGCATGAGATTCAACTCCATTTAGGACTGGGAAACAAATGCTAGCTCGCCTTACATGAAACACACTCTGCTTTTGAGAAAAGAGCACTCTTCTACTCTACTGTGTTTCCTATGGGGTCTGAACAGTGAGCTTGCTCAGAACAAGAGAACTGTGCTTCCTACACACACGGCCATAACTAGTTCAATTCTGCTTAGGAACCTGACCAGAGCAGTAGATCCTCTTTAGTCCAATACACTGTACTTGCTGGGAACAGATGCCAGTGCTATTTGTCCTGTATATGGCAATGGCAGGGCAATAGTGACTATTCTTACCATAAAACAACTCTTGCTCGTAGGACCACAAACTGCATGTGATTCCACTCCATTTAGGACTGGGAAACCTACGCTATCTCGCCTTACAAGAAACACAATCTGCTTTTGAGAAAAGAGCACTCTTATACTCTACTGTGTTTCCTATGGTGTCAGAACAGTGAGCTTGCTCAGAACAAAAGAACTGTGCTTCCTACACACACGGCCATATCTAGTTCAATTCTGCTTAGGAACCTGACAAGAACAGTAGATCCTCTTCAGTCCAATACACTGTACTTGCTGGGAAGAGACGCCAGTGCTATTTGTCCTGTGTATTGCAATGGCAGCACAATAGTGACTCTTCTTACCATAAAACAACTCATGCTCTTAGGACTAGAAACTGCATGTGATTCAACTCCATTTAGGACTGGGAAACAAACGCTAGCTCGCCTTATAAGGAACACACACTGCTTTAGAGAAAAGAGCACTCTTCTACTCTACTGTGCTTCCTATAGGGCCAGAACAGTGAGCTTGCTCAAAACAAAATAACTGTGCTTCCTACACATGGGCCATAACTAGTTCAACTCTGCTTAGGAAACTGACAAGAACAGTAGGTCCTCTTGAGTGCAATACAGACACGAGTGCTATTTACACTGTGTATGGCAATGGGTGCACAATAGTGACTTTCCTTACCAGAAAACAACTCTTGCTCATAGGACTAGAAACTGCATGTGATTCAACTCCATTTATGAATGGGAAACAAGTGCTAGCTCGCCTTACAAGAAACACAATCTGCTTTAGAGAAAAGAGCACTCTTCTACTCTACTGTGTTTCCTATGGGGTCCAAACAGTGAGCTTGCTCAGAACAAAAGAACTGTGCTTCCTACACACACGGGCCATATCTAGTTCAATTCTGCTTAGGAAACTGACAAGAACAGTAGATCCTCTTCTGTCCGATACACTGTACTTGCTGGGAACAGACGTGAGAGCTATTGGCACTATGTATTGCAAGGGGAGCGCAATAGTGACTTTCCTTACCAGAAAACAACTCTTGCTCTTAGGACCAGAAACTGCATGTGATTCAACTCCATTTAGGACTGGTAAACAAACGACAGCTCGCCTTACAAGAAACACACTCTGCTTTAGAGAAAAGAGCACTCTTCTACTCTACTGTGTTTCCTATGGGGTCCGAACAGTGAGCTTGCTCAGAACAAAAGAACTGTGCTTCCTACACACATGGCCATATCTAGTTCAATTCTGCTTAGGAACCTGACAAGAACAGTAGATCCTCTTCTGTACAATACACTGTACTTACTGGGAACAGACGCCAGTGCTATTTGTCCTGTGTATGGCAATGGCAGCGCAATAGTGACTCTTCTTACCAGAAAACAACTCTTGCTTGTAGGACCAGAAACTGCATGTGATTCAACTCCATTTAGGACTGGGAAACAAATGCTAGCTCGCCTTACAAGAAACACACTCTGCTTTTGAGAAAAGAGCACTCTTCTACTCTACTGTGTTTCCTATGGGGTCCGAACAGTGATCTTGCTCAGAACGAAAGAACTGTGCTTTCTACACACACTGGCCATATCTAGTTCAACTCTGCTTAGGAAACAAACAAGAATAGTAGCTCCTCTTCAGTCTGATACACTGTCCTTGTGGGGAACAGACGCGAGTGCTATTTGCACTGTGTATGGCATTGCAGCACAATAGTGACTCGTCTTACCAGAAAACAACTCTTGCTCGTAGGACAAAAAACTGCATGTGACTCAACTCCATTTAGGACTGGGAAACAAACGCTAGCTCGACTTACAAGAAACACACTCTGCTTTTGAGAAAAGAGCACTCTTCTACTCTACTGTGTTTCCTATGGGGTCCGAACAGTGAGCTTGCTCAGAAAAAAAGAACTGTGCTTCCTACACACGGCCATATCTAGTTCAATTCTGCTTAGGAACCTGACAAGAACAGTAGATCCTCTTCAGTCCAATACACTGTACTTGCTGGGAACAGATGCCAGTGCTATTTGTCCTGTGTATGGCAATGGCAGCACAATAGTGACTCTTCTTACCAGAAAACAACTCTTGCTTGTAGGACCAGAAACTGCATGTGATTCAAATCCATTTAGTACTGGGAAACAAAAGCTGGCTCACCTTACAAGAAACACACTCTGCTTTAGAGAAAAGAGCACTCTTCTACTCTACTGTGATTCCTATAGGGCCAGAACAGTGAGCTTGCTCAGAACAAAAGAACTGTGCTTCCTACACACGGGCCATATCTAGTTCAACTCTGCTTAGGAACCTGACAAGAACAGTAGCTCCTCTTCAGTCTGATACACTGTACTTGCTGGAAACAGACGCGAGTGCTATTTGCACTGTGTATGTTAATGGGAGCACAATAGTGACTTTCCTTACCAGAAAACAACTCTTGCTCGTAAGACCAGAAACTGCATGAGATTCAACTCCATTTAGGACTGGGAAACAAATGCTAGCTCGACTTACACGAAACACACTCTGCTTTTGAGAAAAGAGCACTCTTCTACTCTACTGTGTTTCGTATGGGGTCCGAACAGTGAGCTTTCTCAGAACAAAAGAACTGTGCTTCCTACACACATGGGCCATATCTAGTTCAACTCTGCTTAGGAAACTGACACGAACAATAGCTCCTCTTCCTTCCAATACACTGTACTTGCAGGGAACAGACGCGAGTGCTATCTGCGCTGTGTATGGCAATTGGAGCACAATAGTGACTTGTCTTACCAGAAAACAACTCTTGCTCATAGGACAAAAAACTGCATGTGACTCAACTCCATTTAGGACTAGGAAACAAACGCTAGCTCAACTTCCAAGAAACACACTCTGCTTTTGAGAAAAGAGCACTCTTCTTCTCTACTGTGTTTCCTATAGAGCCAGAAGATTGAACTTGCTCAGAACATTAGAACTGTGCTTCCTACACACATGGCCATATCTAGTTCAATTCTGCTTAGGAACCTGACAAGAACAGTAGATCCTCTTCAGTCCAATACACTGTACTTGCTGGGAACAGACGCCAGTGCTATTTGTCCTGTGTATGGCAATGGCAGCGCAATAGTGACTCTTCTTACCAGAAAACAACTCTTGCTTGTAGGACCAGAAACTGCATGTGATTCAACTCCATTTAGGACTGGGAAACAAAAGCTGGCTCACCTTACAAGAAACACACTCTGCTTTAGAGAAAAGAGCACTCTTCTACTCTACTGTGTTTCCTATAGGGCCAGAACAGTGAGGTTGCTCAGAACAAAAGAACTGTGCTTCCGACACACGGGCCATATCTAGTTCAACTCTGCTTAGGAAACTGACAAGAACAGTAGCACCTCTTCAGTCCGAAACACTGTACTTGCTGGGAACAGACGCGAGTGCTATTTGCACTGTGTATGGCAATGGGAGCACAATAGTGACTTTCCTTACTAGAAAACAATTCTTGCTCGTAGGACAAAAAATTACATGTGACTCAACTCCATTTAGGTCTGTGAAACAAACGCTAGCTCAACTTCCAAGAAACACACTTTGCTTTTGAGAAAAGTGCACTCTTCTACTCTACTGTGTTTCCTATATGTTCCGAACAGTGAGTTGCTCAGAAAAAAAAAAACTGTGCTTCCTACTCACACGGCCATATCTAGTTCAAGTCTGCTTAGGAACCTGACAGGAACAGTAGATCCTCTTCAGTTCAATACACTGTACTTGCTGGGAACAGATGCCAGTGCTATTTGTCCTGTGTATGGCAATGGCAGTGCAATAGTGACTCTTCTTAACAGAAAACAACTCTTGCTCGTAGGACCAGAAACTGCATGTGATTCAACTCCATTTAGGACTGGGAAACAAATTCTAGCTCGCTTTACAAGAAACACACTCTGCTTTTGAGAAAAGAGCACTCTTCTACTCTACTGTGTTTCCTATGTGTTCCGAACAGTGAGCTTGCTCAGAACAAAAAAAACTGTGCTTCCTACACACACGGCCATATCTAGTTCAAGTCTGCTTAGGAACCTGACAAGAACAGTAGCTCCTCTTCAGTCCAATACACTGTATTGCTGGAAAAAGACGGGTGGGCTATTTGCACTGTTTATGGCAATGGGAGTGCAATATTGACTTTCCTTTCCAGAAAACAACTCTTGCTCGTAGGACCAGAAACTGCATGTGATTCCACTCCATTTAGGAATGGGAAAAAAATGCTAGCTCGCCTTAAAAGAAACACACTCTGCTTTTGAAAAAAAAGCACTCTTCTACTCTACTGTGTTTCCTATGGTGTCCGAACAGGGAGCTTGCTCAGAACAAAAAAACTGTGCTTCCTACACACACGGCCATATCTAGTTCAAGTCTGCTTAGGAACCTGACAAGAAGAGTAGATCCTCTTCAGTCCAATACACTGCACTTGCTGGGAAGAGACGCCAGTGCTATTTGTCCTGTGAATGGCAATGGCAGCACAATAGTGACTCTTCTTACCATAAAACAACTCATGCTCTTAGGACTAGAAACTGCATGTGATTCAACTCCATTTAGGACTGGGTAACAAACGCTAGCTCGCCTTAAAAGAAACACACACTGCTTTAGAGAAAAGAGCACTCTTCTACTCTACTGTGTTTCCTATAGGGCCAGAAAAATGAGCTTGCTCAAAACAAAATAACTGTGCTTCCTACACACGGGCCATAACTAGTTCAACTCTGCTTAGGAAACTGACATGAACAGTAGCTCCTCTTGAGTCCGATACAGACACGAGTGCTATTTGCACTGTGTTTGGCAATGGGAGCACAATAGTGACTTTCCTTACCAGAAAACAACTCTTGCTCATAGGACTAGAAACTGCATGTGATTCAACTCCATTTAGGAATGGGAAACAAGTGCTACCTCGCATTACATGAAACACACTCTGCTTTTGAGAAAAGAGCACTCTTCTACTCTACTGTGTTTCCTATGGGGTCCGAACAGTGAGCTTGCTCAGAACGAAAGAACTGTGCTTCTTAAATACACGGACCATATCTAGTTCAACTCTGCTTAGGAAACTGACAAGAACAGTAGCTCCTATTCAGTCCAATACACTGTACTTGCTGGGAAAAGACGTGAGTGCTATTTGCCTTGTGTAGGGCAATGGGAGCGCAATAGTGACTTTCCTTACCAGAAAAAAACTCTTGTTCGTAGGACCAGAAACTGCATGTGATTCAACTCCGTTTAGGATTAGGAAACAAACGCTAGCTTGCCTTACAAAAACACACTCTGCTTTTGAGTAAAGAGCACTCTTCTACTCTACTGTGTTTCCAATAGGGCCAGAACAGTGAGCTTGCTCAGAACATAAGAACGGTGCTTCCTACACACACGGGCCATATCTAGTTCAACTCTGCTTAGGAAACTGACAAGAACAGTAGCTCCTCTTCAGTCCGATACACTGTACATGCTGGGAACAGATGCGAGAGCTATTTGCACTATGTATGGCAAGGGGAGCGCAATAGTGACTTTCCTTACCAGAAAACAACTCTTGCTCATAGGACAAACAACTGCATGTGACTCAACTCCATTTAGGACTGGGAAACAAACGCTAGCTCGCCTTACAAGAAACACACTCTGCTTTTGAGAAAAGAGCACTCTTCTACTCTACTGTTTTTCCTATGGTGTCAGAACAGTGAGCTTGCTCAGAAAAAAAAAACTGTGCTTCCTACATACGCGGCCATATCTAGTTCAAGTCTGCTTAGGAACCTGACAAGAACAGTAGCTCCTCTTCAGTCCAATACACTGTACTTGCTGGGAAGAGACGCCAGTGCTATTTGTCCTGTGTATGGCAATGGCAGCGCAATAGTGACTCTTCTTACCAGAAAACAACTCTTGCTCATAGGACCAGAAACTGCATGGGTTTCAACTCCATTTAGGACTGGGAAACAAACTCTAGCTCGCTTTACAAGAAACACACTCTGCTTTTGAGAAAAGAGCACTCTTCTACTCTACTGTGTTTCCTATAGGGCCAGAACAGTGAGGTTGCTCAGAAAAAAAGAACTGTACTTCCTACACACACGGGCCATATCTAGTTCAACTCTGCTTAGGAAACTGAGAAGAACAGTAGCTCCTCTTCAGTCCAATACAGTGTACTTGCTGGGAACAGATGCGAGTGCTATTTGCACTGTGTATGTCAAAGGGAGCGCAACAGTGACTTTCCTTACCAAAAAACAACTCTTGCTCTTAGGACCAGAAACTGCATGTGATTCAACTCCATTTAGGACTGGGAAACAAATGCTAGCTCGCCTTACATGAAACATACTCTGCTTTTGAGAAAAGAGCACTCTTCTACTCTACTGTGTTTCCTATGGGGTCCAAACAGTGAGCTTTCTCAGAACAAAAGAACTGTGCTTCCTACACACATGGGCCATATCTAGTTCAACTCTGCTTAGGAAACTGACAAGAACAATAGCTCCTCTTCCTTCCAATACACTGTACTTGAAGGGACAGACGCGAGTGCTATTTGCACTGTGTATGGCAATTGGAGCACAATAGTGACTTGTTTTACCAGAAAACAACTCTTGCTCATAGAACAAAAAACTGCATGTGACTCAACTCCATTTAGGACTAAGAAACAAACGTTAGCTCGACTTCCAAGAACACACTCTGCTTTTGAGAAAAGAGCACTCTTCTACTCTACTGTGTTTCCTATGTGTCCCGAACAGTGAGCTTGCTCAGAACAAAAAAACTGTGCTTCCTACTCACACGGCCATATCTAGTTCAACTCTGCATAGGAAACTGACAAGAACAGTAGCTCCTGTTTAGTCCGATACACTGTACTTGCTGGAAAGAGACGCGAGTGCTATTTGCACTGTGTATGGCAATGGGAGCGCAATAGTGACTTTCCTTACCAGAAAACAACTCTTGCTCGTAGGACTAGAAACTGCATGTGATTCAACTCCCTTTAGGATTGGGAAACAAACGCTAGCTTGCCTTACAAGAAACACACTCTGCTTCAGAGAAAAGAGCACTCTTCTACTCTACTGTGTTTCCTATAGGGCCAGAACAGTGATTTGTTCAGAACATAAGAACTGTGCTTCCTACACACAGTCCATATCTAGTTGAACTCTGCTTTGGAAACTGACAAGAACAGTAGCTCCTCTTCAGTCCAATACACTTTACTTGCGGGGAACAGACGCGAGGGCTATTTGCACTCTGTATGTCAATTTTAGCACAATAGTGACTCATCTTACCAGAAAGCAACTCTTGCTCGTAGGACAAAAAACTGCAAGTGACTCAACTCCATTTAGGACTGGGAAACAAACGCTAGCTCGCCTTACAAGAAACACACTCTGCTTTAGAGAAAAGAGCACTCTTCTACTCTACTGTGTTTCCTCTGGGGCCACAACAGTGAGCTTCCTCAGAACATAAGAACTGTGCTTCCTACACACACGGGCCATATCTAGTTCAACTCTGCTTAGGAAACAGACAAGAACAGTAGCTCCTCTTCAGTCCAATACACTTTAGGACTGGGAAACAAACGCTAACTCGACTTCCCAGAAACAAACTCTGCTTTTGAGAAAAGAGCACTCTTCTACACTACAGTGTTTTCTATGGGGTCCGAACAGTGAGCTTGCTCAGAACAAAAGAACTGTGCTTCCTACACGCACGGACCCATATCTAGTTCAACTCTGCTTAGTAAACTGACAAGAACAGTAGCTTCTATTCAGTCCAATACACTGTACTTGCTGGGAAAAGACGCGAGTGCTATTTGCCTTGTGAAGGGCAATGGGAGCGCAATAGTGACTTTCCTTACCAGAAAACAACTCTTGTTCATAGGACCAGAAACGGCATGTGATTCAACTCCATTTAGGACTAGGAAACAAACGCTAGCTCGCCTACAAATCACACTCTGCTTTTGAGAAAATAGCACTCTTCTACTCTACTGTGTTTCCTATGTGTTCCGAAAAGTGAGCTTGCTAAGAACAAAAAAACTGTGTTTCCTACACACGGGCCATATCTAGTTCAACTCTGCTTTGGAAACTGACAAGAACAGTAGCTCCTCTTCAGTCCGATACACTGTACTTGCTGGGAACAGACGCGAGTGCTATTTGCACTGTGTATGGCAATGGGAGCGCAATAGTGACTTTCCTTTCCAGAAAACAACTCTTGCTCGTAAGACCAGAAACTGCATGTGATTCAACTCCATTTAGGACTGGGAAACAAACTCTAGCTCGCCTTACATGAAACACACTCTGCTTTTGAGAAAAGAGCACTCTTCTACTCTACTGTGTTTCCTATGGGGTCCGAACAGTGAGAATGCTCAGAACAAAAGAACTGTGCTTCCTACACACACAGGCCATATCTAGTTCAACTGTGCTTAGGAAACTGACAAGAACAGTAGCTCCTCTTCCGTCCAATACACTGTACTTGCGGGGAACAGACGCCAGTGCTATTTGCATTGTGTATGGCAATTGGAGAACAATAGTGACTTGTCTTACCAGAAAACAACTTTTGCTCATAGGACAAAAAACTGCATGTGACTCAACTCCATTTAGGACTGGGAAACAAACGCTAGCTCGCCTTACAAGGAACAAACTCTGCTTTTGAGAAAAGAGCACTCTTCTACTCTACTGTGTTTCCTATGTGTTCTGAACAGTGAGCTTGCTCAGAATAAAAAAACTGTGCTTCCTACACACACGGCCATATCTAGTTCAAGTCTGCTTAGGAACCTGACCAGAACAGTAGATCCTCTTCAGTCCAATACACTGTACTTGCTGGGAACAGACGCCAGTGCTATTTGTCCTGTGTATGGCAATTGGAGCACAATAGTGACTTGTCTTACCAGAAAACAACTCTTGCTCTTAGGACAAAAAACTGCATGTGACTCAACTCCATTTAGGACTGGGAAACAAACGCTAGCTCGACTTCCAAGAAACACACTCTGCTTTTGATAAAAGAGCACTCTTCTACACTACTTTGTTTCCTATAGGGCCAGAACAGTGAGCTTGCTCAAAACAAAAAAATGTGCTTACTACTCACACGGCCATATCTAGTTCAAGTCTGCTTAGGAACCTGACAAGTACAGTAGATTATCTTCAGTTCAATACACTGTACTTGCTGGGAACAGACGCCAGTGCTATTTGTCCTTAGTATGGCAATGGCAGCGCAATAGTTACTCTTTTTAACAGAAAACAACTCTTGCTCTTAGGACCAGAAACTACATGTGATTCAACTCCATTTAGGAATGGGAAACAAACTCTAGCTCGCTTTACAAGAAACACACTCTGCTTTTGAGAAAAGAGCACTCTTCTACTCTACTGTGTTTCCTATAAGGCCAGAACAGTGACGTTGCTCAGAAAAAAAGAACTGTGCTTCCTACACACGGGCCATAACTAGTTCAACTTTGCTTAGGAAACTGACAAGAACAGTAGCTCCTCTTCAGTCCAGTACACTGTACTTGCTGGGAACAGACGCGAGTGCTATTTGCACTGTGTATGGCAATGGGAGCACAATAGTGACTTTCCTTACTAGAAAACAATTCTTGCTCGTAGGACAAAAAATTACATGTGACTCAACTCCATTTAGGTCTGTGAAACAAACGCTAGCTCAACTTCCAAGAAACACACTTTGCTTTTGAGAAAAGTGCACTCTTCTACTCTACTGTGTTTCCTATGTGTTCCGAACAGTGAGCTTGCTCAGAACAAAAAAAACTGTGCTTCCTACACACACGGCCATATCTAGTTCAAGTCTGCTTAGGAACCTGACAAGAACAGTAGATCCTCTTCAGTCCAATACACTGTACTTGCTGGGAATAGACGCCAGTGCTATTTGCCCTGTGTATGACATTGGGAGCACAATAGTGACTCTTGATACCAGAAAACAACTCTTGCTCGAAGGAACAGAAACTGCATGGGATTCAACTCCATTTAGGACTGGGAAACAAACGTTAGCTCGTCTTACAAAAAACACACTCTGCTTTGATAAAAGAGCACTCTTCTACTCTAATGTGTTTCCTATATGGCCAGAATAGTGAGCTTGCTCAGAACAAAAGAACTGTGCTTCCTACACACACGGCCATACCTAGTTCAACTCTGCTTAGGAAACTGACAAGAACAGTAGATCCTCTTCAGTCCAATACAGTGTACATGCTGCGAACAGACGCCAATGCTATTTGCCCTGTGTATGACAATTGGAGCGCAATAGTGACTCTTCTTACCAGAAAACAACTCTTCCTTGCAGGACCAGAAAATGCATGTGATTCAACTCCATTTAGGACGGGAAAACAAACGCTAGCTCGCCTTACAAGAAACACACTCTGCTTTTGAGAAAAGAGCACTCTTCAACTCTACTGTGTTTCCTATGGGGTCCGAACAGTCAGCTTGCTCAGAACAAAAGAACTGTGCTTCCTACACACACGGACTATATCTAGTTCAACTCTGCTTAGGAAACTGACAAGAACAGTAGCTATTCTTCAGTCCAATACACTGTACTTGCTGGGAACAGACGCGAGTGGTATTTGCACTATATATGGCAATGGGAGCACAATAGTGTCTTTCCTTGCCAGAAAACAACTCTTGCTCATGGGACCAGAAACTGCATGTGATTCAACTCCATTTAGGACTGGGAAACAAACGCTAGCTCATCTTACAAGAAACCGACTCTGCTTTTGAGAAAAGAGCACTTTTCTACTCTAATGTGTTTCCTATAGGGCCAAAACATTGAGCTTGCTCAGAACAAAAAACTGTGCTTCCTACACACACGGCCATATCTAATTCAATTCTGCTTAGGAAACTGACAAGAACAGTAGATCCTCTTCCGTCCAATACACTGTACATGCTGGGAACAGATGCCAGTGCTATTTGCCCTGTGTATGGCAATGGGAGCACAATAGTGACTCTTCTTACCAGAAAACAACTCTTGCTCATAGGACCAGAAACTGCATGTGATTCAACTCCATTTAGGACTGGGAAACAAACGCTAGCTCGCCTTAAAAGAAACACACTCTGCTTTTGAGAAAAGGGCACTCTTCTACTCTACTGTGATTCCTATGGGGACCGAAAAGTGACCTTGCTCAGAACAAAAGAATTGTGCTTCCTACACACACGGCCATATCTAGTTCATTTCTGCTTAGGAAACTGACAAGAAGAGAAAATCCTCTTCAGTCTAATACACTGTACATGCTGGGAACAGACGCCAGTGCTATTTGCCCTGTGTATGACAATGGAAGCGCAATAGTGACTCTTCTTACCAGAAAACAACTCTTGCTCATAGGACCAGAAACTGCATGTGATTCAACTCCATTTAGGACTGGGAAACAAACGCTAGCTGGGCTTACAAGAAACACACTCTGCTTTTGAGAAAAGAGCACTCTTCTACTCTAATGTGTTTCCTATTTGGCCAGAACAGTGAGCTTGCTCAGAACAAAAAACTGTGCTTCCTACACACACGGGCCATATCTATTTCAACTCTGCTTAGGAAACTGACAAGAACAGTAGATCCTCTTCAGTGCAATGCACTGTACATGCCAGAACAGACGCCAGTGCTATTTCCCCTGTGTATGACAATGGGAGCACAGTAGTGACTCTTCTTACCAGAAAACAACTCATGCTCTTAGGACCAGAAACTGCATGTGATTCAACTCCATTTAGGACTGGGAAACAAACGCTAGCTCGCCTTACAAAAAACAGACTCTGCTTTTGAGAAAAGAGCACTCTTCTACTCTACTGTGTTTCCTATGGGGTCCGAACAGTGAGCTTGCTCAGAACAAAAGAACTGTGCTTCCTACAAACACGGGCCATATCTAGTTCAACTCTGCTTAGGAAACTGACAAGAATAGTAGCTTTTCTTCAGTCCAATACACTGTAATTGCTGGGAACAGACGCGAGTGCTATTTGCACTGTGTATGGCACACTATGTAAGGCAATGGGAGCGCAATAGTGACTTTCCTTACCAGAAAACAACTCTTGCTCGTAGGACCAGAAACTGCATGTGATTCAACTCCATTTAGGACTCGGAAACAAACGCTAGCTCACCTTACAAGAAACACACTCTGCTTTTGAGAAAAGAGCACTCTTCTACTCTACTGTGTTTCCTATGGGGTCCGAACAGTGAGCTTGCTCAGAACAAAAGAACTGTGCTTCCTGCACACACGGGCTGTATCTAGTTCAACTCTGCTTAGGAAACTGACAAGAACAGTAGCTCCTCTTCAGACTAATACACTGTACTTGCTGGAAACAGACGCGAGTGCTATTTGCACTGTGTATGGCAAAGGGAGCTCAATAGTGACTTTCCTTACCAGAAAAAAACTCTTGCTGGTAGGACCAAAAACTGCATGTGATTCAACTCCATTTAGGACTGGGAAACCAACGCTAGCTCGCCTTACAAGAAAAACACTCTGCTTTTGAAAAAGAGCACTCTTCTACTCTACTGTGTTTCCTATAGGGCCTCAACAGAGAGCTTGCTCAGAACAAAAGAACTGTGCTTCCTTCATACACGGCCATATCTAGTTCAATTCTGCTTAGGAAGCTGACAAGAACAATAGATCCTTTTCAGTCCAATACACTGTACATGCTGGGAACAGACGCGAGTGCTATTTGTACTGTGTATGGCAATGGGAGCCCAATAGTGACTCTTCTTACGAGAAAACTACTCTTGCTCGTAGGACCAAAAACTGCATGTGACTCAACTCCATTTAGGACTGGGAAACAAACACTAGCTAGCCTTACAAGAAACACACTCTGCTTTTGAGAAAAGAGCACTCTTCTACTCTACTGTGTTTCCTATAGGGCCAGAACAGTGAGCTTGCTCAGAAAAAAGAACTGTGCTTCCTACACACACGGGCCATATCTAGTTCAATTCTTCTTAGGAAACTGACAAGAACAGTCTAACCTCTTCAGTCCAATACACTGTACATGCTGGGAACAGACGCCAGTGCTATTTGCCCTGTGTGGCAATGGGAGCACAATAGTGATTTTCCTTACCAGAAATAAACTCTTGCTCGTAGGACCAGAAACTGCATGTGATTCAACTCTATTTAGGACTGGGAAACAAACGCTAGCTTGCCGTACAAGAAACACACTCTGCTTTTGAGAACAGAGCACTCTTCTACTCTACTGTGTTTCCTATAGGGTCCGAACAGTGAGCTTGCTCTGAACAAAAGAACTGTGCTTCCTACACACACGGCCATATCTAGTTCAATTCTGCTTAGGAACCTGACAAGAACAGTAGATACTCTTCAGTCCAATACACCGTACTTGCTGGGAACAGACGCCAGTGCTATTTGTCCTGTGTATGGCAATGGCAGCGCAATAGTGACTATTCTTTCCATAAAAGAACTCTTGCTCCTAGGATTAGAAACTGCATGTGATTCAACTCCATTTAGGACTGGGAAAAAAACACTAGCTGGCCTTACAGGAAACACACTCTGCTTTTGAGAAAAGAGCACTCTTCTACTCTACTGTGTTTCCTATGGTGTCCGAACAGTGAGCTTGATCAGAACAAGAGAACTGTGCTTCCTACATACACGGGCCATATCTAGTTCAACTCTGCTTAGGACACTGACAAGAACAGTAGCTCCTCTTCAGTCCAATACACTGTACTTGCTGGGAACAGACGTGAGTGCTATTTGCAGTGTGTATGGCAATGGGAGTGAAATAATGACTCCTTTTACGAGAAAACAACTCTTGCTCGTAGGACCAGAAATGGCATGAGATTCAAATCTGTTTCTGACAGAGAAACAAACACTAGCTAGCCTTACAAGAAACACACTCTGCTTTTGAGAAAATAGCACTCTTCTACTCTACTGTGTTTCCTATGGCGTCCGAACAGTGAGCTTGCTCAGAACAAAAGAACTGTGCTTCCTACACACACGGGCCATATCTAGTTCAACTCTGCTTAGGAAACTGACAAGAGCAGTAGATCATCTTCAGTCCAATACACTCTACTTGCTGGGAACAGACGTGAGTGCTATTTGCACTGTTTATGGCAAAGGGAGCACAATAGTGACTTTCCTTTCCAGAAAACAACTCTTGCTCGTAGGACTAGAAACTGCATGTGATTCAACTCCATTTAGGTCTGGGAAACAAACGCTAGCTCGCCTTACAAAAAACACACTCTGCTTTTGAGAAAAGAGCACTCTTCTACTCTACTGTGTTTCCTATAGGGCCAGAAGAGTTAGCTTGCTCAAAACAAAAGAAGTGTACTTCCTGCACACACGGGCCATATCTAGTTCAACTTTGCTTAGGAAAGTGACAAGAACACTAGATCCTCTTCAGTCCAATACACTGTACATCCTGGGAGCAGACGCGAGTGCTATTTGCCCTGTGTATGACACAGGGAGCACAATAGTGACTCTTCTTACTAGAAAACAACTCTTGCTCGTAGGACGAGAAACTGCATGTGATTCAACTCCATTTAGGACTGGGAAACAAAAGCTAGCTCGCCTTACAAGAAACACACTCTGCTTTTGAGAAAAGAGCACTCTTCTACTCTACTTTGTTTCCTATGGGGTCCGAACAGTGAGCTTGCTCAGAACAAAAGAACTCTGCTTCCTACAAACACGGGCCATATATAGTTCAACTCTGCTTAGGAAACGGACAGGAACAGTAGCTCCTCTTCTGTCCAATACCCTGTACATGCTGGGACAGACGCGAGTGCTTTTTACCCTGTGTATGGTAATGGGAGCTCAATAGTGACTCTTCTTACCAGAAAACAACTCTTTCTTGTAGGACCAGAAACTGCATGTGATTCAACTCCATTTAGGACTTGGAAACAAACGCTAGTTCGCCTTAGAAGAAACACACTCTGCTTTGGAGAAAAGAGCACACTTCTACTCTACTGTGTTTCCTATAGGGCCAGAACAGTGAGCTTGCTCAAAACAAAAGAATTGTGCTTCCTACACACACGGGCCATATCTAGATCAATTCTGCTTAGGAAACTGAGAAGAACAGTAGATCCTCTTAAGTCCAATACACTGTACATGCTGGGAACAGATGCCAGTGCTATATGCCCTGTGTATGACAATGGGAGCTCACTAGTGACTCTTCTTACCAGAAAACAACTCTTGCTCGTAGGACCAGAAACTGCATGTGATTCAACTCCATTTAGGACTGAGAAACAAACGCTAGCTCGCCTTACAAGAAACACACTCTGCTTTTGAGAAAAGGGCACTCTTCTACTCTACTGTATTTCCTCTGGGGTCCGAACAGTGAGCTTGCTCAGAAGAAAAGAATTGTGCTTCCTACACACATGGCCATAGCTAGTTAAATTCTGCTTAGGAAACTGACAAGAACAGTAGATCCTCTTCCGTCCAATACACTGTACATGCTGGGAGCAGACGCCAGTGCTATTTGCCCTGTGTATGACAATGGGAGCACAATAGTGACTCTTGATACCAGAAAACAACTCTTGCTCGTAGGACCAGAAACTGCATGGGATTCAACTCCATTTTGGACTGGGAAACCAACGCTAGCTCGCCTTACAAGAAACACACTCTGCTTTTGAGAAAAGAACAGTATTCTAGCCTAATGTGTTTCCTATAGGGCCAGAACAGTGAGCTTGCTCAGAACAAAAGAACTGTGCTTCCTACACACACGGCCATAGCTAGTTCAATTCTGCTTAGGAAACTGACAAGAACAGTAGATCATCTTCAGTCCAATACACTGTACATGCTGGGAACAGACGCCAGTGCTATTTGCCCTGTGTATGACAATGGTAGCGCAATAGTGACTCTTCTTACCAGAAAACAACTCTAGCTCGCCTTACAAGAGTTGTTTTCTGGTAAGAAGAGTGACTTTTGCGCTCCCATTGTCATACACAGGGCAAATACCACTGGTGTCTGTTCCCAGCATGTACAGTGTATTGGCACTATAGGAAACACAGTAGAGTAGTAGAGTGCTCTTTCCTCAAAAGCAGAGTGTGTTTCTTGTAAGGCGAGCTAGTGTTTGTTTCCCAGTCCTAAATGGAGTTGAATCACATGCAGTTTTTGGTCCTATGAGCAAGAGTTGTTTTGTGGTATGAAGAGTCACAATTGCGCTCCCATTGTCATACACAGTGCAAATAGCACTCACGTCTGTTCCCAGCAAGTACAGTGTATTGGACTGAAGAGGATCTACTGTTCTTGTCAGTTTCCTAAGCAGAATTGAACTAGATATGGCCGTGTGTGTAGGAAGCACAGTTCTTTCGTTCTGAGCAAGCTCACTGTTCTGGCGCTAAAGGAAACACAGTAGAGTAGAAGAGTGCTCCTTCCTCAAAAGCAGAGTGTGTTACTTGTAAGGCGAGCTAGCGTTTGTTTCCCAGTCCTAAATGGAGTTGAATCACATGCAGTTTTTGGTCCTACGAGCAAGAGTTGCATTCTGGTAAGGAAAGTCACTATTGCGCTCCCATTGGCATACAAAGTGCAAACAGCACTGGCATCTGTTCCCAGCAAATACAGTGTATTGGACTGAAGAGGAGCTACTTCTCTTGTCAGTTTCCTATGCAGAGTTGAAATAGATATGGCCCGGGTGTAGGAAGCACAGTACTTTTGTTCTGAACAATTTCTCTGTTTGGGCCCCATAGGAAAACAGTAGAGTAGAAGAGTGCTCTTTTCTCAAAAGCAGAGTGTGTTTCTTGTAAGGCGAGGTAGTGTTTTATTCCCAGTAAGAAATCGAGTTGAATCCCATGCAGTTTCTGGTCCTACGAGCAAGAGATGTTTTCTGGTAAGAAGAGTCACTATTGTGTTCCCATTGCCATACACATTGCAAATAGCACTCGCGTCGGTTCCCAGCAAGTACAGTGTATTGGACTGAAGAGAGGCTACCATTCTTGTCAGTTTCCTAAGCAGAATTGAACTATATATGGCCAGTGTGTATAAGAAGCACAGTTCTTTTGTTTTGAGCAAGCTCACGGTTCTGCCCCGATAGAAAACACAGTAGAGTAGAAGAATGCTCTTTTCTGAAAAGCAGAGTGTGTTTCTTGTAAGGCGAGCTAGCGTTTCTTTCCCAGTCCTAAATGGAGTTGAATCACATGCAGTTTCTGGTCCTACGAGCAAGAGCTGTTTTCTGGTAAGAGGAGTCACTTTTGTGCTCCCATTGTCATAAACAGGGCAAATAGCACTGGCGTCTGTTCCCAGCATGTACAGTGTATTGGAATGAAGAGGATCTACTTTTCTTGTCAGGTTTCTAAGCAGAGATGAACTAGATATGGACCGTGTGTGTAGGAAGCACATTTTTTTTGTTCTTAGCAAGCTCACTGTTCTGGCCCTATAGAAAACTAAACAGAGTAGAAGAGTGCTCTATTCTCAAAGCAGAGTGTGTTTCTTGTAAGGCGAGCTAGCGTTTGTTTCCCAGTCCTAAATGGAGTTGAATCACATGCAGTTTCTGGTCCTATGAGCAAGAGTTTTTTTCTGGTAAGGAAAGTCACTATTGTGCTCCCATTGCCATACACAGTGCAAATAGCACTCGCGTCTGTTCCCAACAATTACAGTGTATTGGACTGAAGAGGAGCTACTGTTCTTGTCAGTTTCCTAAGCAGAGTTGAACTAGATATGACCCGTGTGTGTAGGAAACACAGTTCTTTTGTTCTGAGCAAGCTCACTGTTTGGGCCCCATAGGAAACACAGTAGAGTATATGTGTGCCCTATTCTCAAAAGCAGAGTGTGTTTCTTGGAAGGCGAGCTAGCGTTTGTTTCCCAGTCCTAAATGGTGTTGAATCAAATGCAGTTTCTGGTCCTAAGAGCAAGATTTTTTTCTGGTAAGAAGAGTCACTATTGCGCTCCCATTGCCATACACAGGGCAAATATCAGTGGCGTCTGTTCCCAGCATGTACAGTGTATTGGACTGAAGAGGATCTACTGTTCTTGTCAGGTTCCTAAGCAGAGTTGAACTAGATATGGCCCGTGTGGGTAGGAAGCACAGTTTTTTTGACTCAGCAAGCTCACTGTACTGGCAACATAGGAAACACAGTAGAGTAGTACAGTGCTCTTTCCTCAAAAGGAGAGTGTGTTTCTTGTAAGGCGAGCTAGCGTTTGTTTCCCAGTCCTAAATGGAGTTGAATCTCATGCAGTTTCTGGTCCTACGAGCAAGAGTTTTTTCTGGTAAAGAAAGTCTCTATTGTGCTCCCATTGCCATACACAGTGCAAATAGCACTCGCGTTTGTTCCCAGCAATTAAAGTGTATTGGACTGAAGAGGAGCTGCTGTTCTTGTCAGTTTCCTAAGCAGAGTTGAACTACATATGACCCGTTGTGTAGGAAGCACAGTTCTTTTGTTCTGAGCAAGCTCACTGTTTGGACCCCATAGGAAACACAGTAGGGTAGTTGTGTGCCCTATTCTCAAAAGCAGAGCATGTTTCTTGTAAGGCGAGCCTGAGTTTGTTTCCCAGTCCTAAGTGGATTGAATCAAATGCAGTTTCAGGTCCTAAGAGCAAGAGTTGTTTTCTGGTAAGAAGAGTCACTATTGTGCATCCATTGCCATACACAGTGCAAATAGCACTCGCGTCTGTTCGCAGCAAGTACAGTGTATTGGACTGAAATGGAGCTACTGTTCTCGTCAGTTTCCTAAGCAGAATTGAACTAGATATGGCTGTGTGTGTAGGAAGCACAGTTCTTTTGTTCTGAGCAAGCTCACTGTTCTGGCGCTAAAGGAAACACCGTAGAGTAGAAGAGTGCTCCTTCATCAAAAGCAGAGTGTGTTACTTGTAAGGCGAGGTAGCGTTTGTTTCCCAGTCCTAAATGGAGTTGAATCACATGCTGTTTTTGGTCCTACGAGCAAGAGTTACTTTCTGGTAAGGAAAGTCACTATTGCGCTTCCATTGCCATACACAGTGCAAATAGCACTCGCATCTGATGCCAGCAGGTACAGTGTATTGGACTGAAGAGGAGCTACTTCTCTTGTCAGTTTCCTAAGCAGAGTTGAACTAGATATGGCCCGGGTGTAGGAAGCACAGTACTTTTGTTCTGAGCAAGTTCTCTGTTTGGACCCCATAGGAAACACAGTAGAGTAGAAGAGTGCTCTTTTCTCAAAAGCAGAGTGTGTTTCTTGTAAGGCGAGCTGGCATTTCTTTCCCAGTCCTAAATGGAGTTGAATCACATGCAGTCTGGTCCTATGAGCAAGAGTTGTTTTGTGGTATGAAGCGTCACAATTGCGCTCCCATTGTCATACACAGTGCATATAGCACTCGCGTCTGTTCCCAGCAAGTACACTGTATTGGACTGAAGAGGAGATACTGTTCTTGTCAGTTTCCTAAGCACAATTGCACTAGATATGGCCATGTGTGTAGGAAGCCCAGTTCTTTTGTTCTGAGCAAGCTCACTGTTTTGGCGCTAAAGGAAACACAGTAGAGTAGAAGAGTGCTCCTTCCTCAAAAGCAGAGTCTGTTACTTGTAAGGCGAGCTAGCATTTGTTTTCCAGTCCTAAATAAAGTTGAATCACATGCAGTTTTTGTTCCCTCGAGCAAGAGTTGCTTTCTGGTAAGGAAAGTCACTATTGTGCTCCCATTGCCATACACAGTGCAAATAGCACTCGCATGTGTTGCCAGCAAGTACAGTGTATTGGACGGAAGAGGATCAACTTCTCTTGTCTGTTTCCTAAGCAGAGTTGAAGTAGATATGGCCCGGGTTTAGGAAGCACAATACTTTTGTTCTGAGCAAGTTCTCTGTTTGGACCCCATAGGAAACACAGTAGAGTAGAAGAGTGCTCTTTTCTCAAAAGCAGAGTGTGTTTCTTTTAAGGCGATCTAGCGTTTTTTTCCCAGTCCTAAATGGAGTTGAATCACATGCAATTTCTGGTCCTACGAGCAAGAGTTGTTTTCTGGTAAGAAGAGTCACTATTGTGCTCCCATTGTCTACACAGTGCAAATAGCACTGGCGTCTGTTCCCAGCAAGTACAGTGTATTGGACTGAAGAGGAGCTAATGTTCTTGTCAGGTTCCTAAGCAGAGTAGAACTAGATATGGCCCATGTGTGTAGGAAGCACAATTCTTTGTTCTGAGCAAGCTCACTGTTCAGATCCCATAAGAAACACAGTAGAGTAGAAGAGTGCTCTTTTCTCAAAAGCAGAGTGTGTTTCTTGTAAGGCGAGGTAGTGTTTGTTTCCCAGTAAAATCGAGTTGAATCCCATGCAGTTTCTGGTCCTACGAGCAAGAGTTTTTTTCTAGTAAGAAGAGTCACTTTTGCGCTCCCATTGTAATACTCAGGGCAAATAGCACTGGCGTCTGTTCCCAGCATGTACAGTGTATTGGACTGAAGAGGAGCTACTGTTCTTGTCAGTTTCCTAAGCAGAGTTGAACTAGATATGGCCCCTGTGTAGGAAGCACAGTTTTTTTGTTCTCAGCAAGCTCACTGTTCTGGCCTTATAGGAAACAAAATAGAGTAGAAGAGAGCTCTTTCCTCAAAAGAAGAGTGTGTTTCTTGTAAGGCGATCTAGTGTTTGTTGCCTAGTCCTAAATGGAGTTGAATCACATGCAGTTTCTGGTCCTATGAGCAAGAGTTTTTTCTGCTAAGGAAAGTCACTCTTGTGCTCCCATTGCCATACACAGTGCAAATAGCACTCGCGTCTGTTCCCAGCAATTACAGTGTATTGGACTGAAGAGGAGCTACTGTTCTTGTCAGTTTCCTAAGCAGAGTTGAACTAGATATGACCCCTGTTTGTAGGAAGCAGAGATCTTTTGTTCTGACCAAGCTCACTGTTTGTGCCCGATAGGAAACACAGTAGAGTAGATGTGTGCCCTATTCTCAAAAGCAGAGCGTGTTTCTTGTAAGGCGAGCTAGCGTTTGTTTCACAGTCCTAAATGGAGTTGAATCAAATGCAGTTTCTGTTCCTACGAGGAAGAGTTGTTTTTTGGTAAGAAGATTCACTATTTTGCACTTATTGCCGTACACAGTACAAATAGCATTCGCGTCTGTTCCCAGGATGTACAGTGTATTGGACTGAAGAGGATCTACTGTTCTTGTCAGTTTCCTAAGCAAAGTTGAACTTGATATGGCCCGTGTGTGTAGGAAGCACAGTTCTTTTGTTCTGAGCAAGCTCACTGTTCGAACCCCATAGGAAACACAGTAGAGTAGAAGAGTGCTCTTTTCTCAAAAGCAGAGTGTGTTTCTTGTAAGGCGAGCTAGCATTTGTTTCCCAGTCCTAAATGGAGTTGAAATACACATGCAGTTTCTGGTCCTACGATCAAGAGCTGTTTTCTGGTTAGAAGAGTCACTATTGCGCTCCAATTATCATACACAGGGAAAAAAGCACTGGCGTCTGTTCCCAGCATGTACAGTGTATTGGACTGAAGAGGAGCTACTGTTCTTGTCAGTTTCCTAAGCAGAGTTGAACTAGATATGGCCCCTGTGTGTAGGAAGCACAGTTTTTTTGTTCTCAGCAAGCTCATTCTTCTGGCCCTATAGGAAACAAAATAGAGTAGAAGAGTGCTCTTTCCTCAAAAGAAGAGTGTGTTTCTTGTAAGGCGAGCTAGTGTTTGTTTCCCAGTCCTAAATGGAGTTGAATCACATGCAGTTTCTGGTCCTATGAGCAAGAGTTTTTTCTGGTAAGGAAAGTCACTATTGTGCTCCCATAGCCATACACAGTGCAAATAGCACTCGCGTCTGTTCCCAGCAATTACAGTGTATTGGACTGAAGAGGAGGTACTGTTCTTGTCAGTTTCCTAAGCAGAGTTGAACTAGATATGACCCGTGTGTGTAGGAAGCACAGTTCTTTTGTTCTGAGCAAGCTCACTATTTGGGCCCGATAGGGAACACAATAGAGTAGATGTGTGCCCTATTCTCAAAAGCAGAGCGTGTTTCTTGTAAGGCGAGCTAGTGTTTGTTTCTCAGTCCTAAATGGAGTTGAATCAAATGCAGTTTCTGTTCCTACGAGGAAGAGTTGTTTTCTGGTAAGAAGATTCACTATTCTGTACTTATTGCCGTACACAGTGCAAATAGCATTCGCTTCTGTTCCCAGCAAGTACAGTGTATTGGACTGAAGAGGAGCTGCTGTTCTTGTCAGTTTCCTAAGCAGAGTTGAACTTGATATGGCCCGTGTGTGTAGGAAGCACAGTTCTTTTGTTCTGAGCAAGCTCACTTTTCGAACCCCATAGAAAACACAGTAGAGTAGAAGAGTGCTCTTTTCTCAAAAGCAGAGTGTGTTTCTTGTAAGGTGAGCTAGCATTTGTTTCCCAGTCCTAAATGGAGTTGAATCACATGCAGTTTCTGGTCCTATGAGCAAGAGTTGTTTTGTGGTGCGAAGAGTCACAATTGCGCTCTCATTGCCATACACAGTGCAAATAGCACTCACATGTGTTGCCAGCAAGTACAGTGTATTGGACTGAAGAGGAGCTACTTCTCCTGTCAGTTTCCTAAGCAGAGTTGAACTAGATGTGGTCCATGTGTGTAGGAAGCACAGTTCTTTGTTCTGAGCAAGCTCACTGTTTGGACCCCATAGGAAACACAGTAGAGTAGAAGAGTGCTCTTTTCTCAAAAGCAGAGAGTGTTTCATGTAAGGCGAGCTAGCATTTGTTTCCCAGTCCTAAACGGAGTTGAATCACATGTAGTTTCTGGTCCTACGAGCAAGAGTTGTTATCTGGTAAGGAAAGTCACTATTGCGCTCCCATTGCCATACACAGTGCAAATAGCACTCGCGTCTGTTCCCAGCAAGTACAGTGTATCGGACTGAAGAGGAGCTACTGTTCTTGTCAGTTTCCTAAGCAGAGTTGAACTAGATATGGCCCGTGTGTATGAAGCACAGTTCTTTTGTTCTGAGCAAGCTCACTCTTCTGGCCCTATAGGAAACACAGTAGAGTAGAAGAGTGCTCTTTTCTCTAAAGCAGATTGTGTTTCTTGTAATGCGAGCTGGCGTTTGTTTCCCAGGCCTAAATGAAGTTGAATCACATGCAGTTTCTGGTCCTACGAGCTAGAGTTGTTTAATGATAAGAATAGTCACTATTGCGCTGCCATTGCCATACACAGGACAAATATCACTGGCGTCTGTTCCCAGCAGTACAGTGTATTGGACTGAAGAGGAGCTACTGTTCTTGTCAGGTTCCTAAGCAGAATTGAACTAGATATGGCCCGTGTGTGTAGGAAGCACAGTTCTTTTGTTCTGAGAAAGCTCACTGTTCGGACCCCATAAGAAACACAGTAGAGTAGAAGAGTGCTCTTTTCTCTAAAGCAGAGTGTGTTTCTTGTAAGGCCAGCTAACGTTTGTTTCCCAGACCTAAATGGAGTTGAGTCACATGCAGTTTTTTGTCCTACGAGCAAGAGTTGTTTTCTGGTAAGACGAGTCACTATTGTGCTCCAATTGCCATACACAGTGCAAATAGCACTCGCGTCTCTTCCCGTATGTACAGTGTATTGGACTGAAGAGGAGCTACTGTTCTTGTCAGTTTCCTAAGCAGAGTTGAACTAGATATGATCGATGTGTGTAGGAAGCACAGTTCTTTTGTTCTGAGCAAGCTCACTGTTTGGACCCAATAGGAAACACAGTAGAGTAGAAGAGTGCTCTTTTCTCAGAAGCGGAGTGTGTTTCTTGTAAGCCGAGCTAGCATTTGTTTCCAAGTCCTAAATGGCGTTGAATCACATGCAGTGTGTGGTCCTAGAGCAAGAGTTATTTTCTGGTAAGGAAAGCCACTATTGTGCTCTCATTGCCATACACAGTGCAAACAGCACTCGCGTCTCTTCCCAGCAAGTACAGTGTATTTGACTGAAGAGGATCTACTGTTCTTGTCAGGTTCCTAAGCAGAATTGAACTAGATATGGCCGTGTGTGCAGGAAGCACAGTTCTTTTGTTCTGAGCAAGCTCACTGTTCGGACCCCATAGGAAACACAGTAGAGTAGAAGAGTGCTCTTTTCTCTAAAGCAGAGTGTGTTTCTTGTAAGGCGAGCTAACGTTTGTTTCCCAGTCCTAAATGGAGTTGAATCACATGCAGTTTCTGGTCCTACGAGCAAGAGTTGTTTTCTGGTAAGGAAAGTCACTATTGTGCTCCCTTTGCCATACGCAGTGCAAATAGCACTCGCGTCTGTTCCCAGCAAGTACAGTGTATTGGACTGAATAGGAGCTACTGTTCTTGTCAGTTTCCTAAGCAGAGTTGAACTACATATAGTCCTTGTGTGTAGGAAGCACAGTTCTTATGTTCTGAGCAAGCTCACTGTTTGGACATCATAGGAAAAACAGTAGAGTAGAAGAGTGCTCTTTTCTCTAAAGCGGAGTGTGTTTCTGGTAAGGCGAGCTAGCGTTTGTTTCCCAGTCCTAATTGGAGTGGAATCACATGCAGTTTCTGTCCTAAGAGCAAGAGTTGTTTTATGGTAAGAATAGTCACTATTGTGCTGCCATTGCCATACACAGGACAAATAGCACTGGCGTCTATTCGCAGCAAGTACAGTGTATTGGACTGAAGAGGATCTGCTGTTCTTGTCAGGTTCCAAAGAAGAATTGAACTAGATATGGCCGTGTGTGCAGGAAGCACAGTTCTTTTGTTCTGAGCAAGCTCACTGTTCGGACCCCATAGGAAACACAGTAGAGTAGAAGAGTGCTCTTTTCTCAAAAGCAGAGAGTGTTTCATGTAAGGCGAGCTAGCATTTGTTTCCCAGTCCTAAACGGAGTTGAATCACATGCAGTTTCAGGTCATACGAGCAAGAGTTGTTTTCTGGTAAGGAAAGTCACTATTGCGCTCCCATTGCCATATACAGTGTAAATAGCACTCGCGTCTGTTCCCAGCAAGTACAGTGTATCGGACTGAAGAGGAGCTACTATTCTTTTCAGTCTCCTAAGCAGAGTTGAACTGGATATGGTCCATGTGTTTAGGAAGCACAGTTCTTTGTTCTGAGCAAGCTCACTGTTTGGACCCCATAGGAAACACAGTAGAATAGAAGAGTGCTCTTTTCTCAAAAGCAGAGATTGTTTCATGTAAGGCGAGCTAGCATTTGTTTCCCAGTCCTAAACGGAGTTGAATCACATGCAGTTTCAGGTCATACGAGCAAGAGTTGTTTTCTGGTAAGGAAAGTCACTATTGCGCTCCCATTGCCATACACAGTGCAAATAGCACTCGCGTCTGTTCCCAGCAAGTACAGTGTATCGAACTGAAGAGGAGCT
The DNA here is from genome assembly GCF_949786415.1 of Peromyscus eremicus. Lineage (NCBI taxonomy): Eukaryota > Metazoa > Chordata > Mammalia > Rodentia > Cricetidae > Peromyscus > Peromyscus eremicus. The sequence continues at coordinate 7,036 of NW_026737331.1, read as the reverse complement.
ACTGTTCTTGTCAGTTTCCTAAGCAGAGTTGAACTAGATATGGCCCGTGTGTGGGAAGCACAGTTCTTTTGTTCTGAGCAGCTCACTGTTCTGGCCCTATAGGAAACACAGTAGAATAGAAGAGTGCTCTTTTCTTTAAAGCAGATTTTGTTTCTTGTAGGCGAGCTAGCGTTTGTTTCCCAGTCCTAAATGGAGTTGAATCACATCCAGTTTCTGGTCCTACGAGCAAGAGTTGTTTAATGATAAGAATAGTCACTATTGTGCTGCCATTGCCATACACAGGACAAATAGCACTGGCGTCTGTTCCCAGCAGTACAGTGTATTGGACTGAAGAGGAGCTACTGTTCTTGTCAGGTTCCTAAGCAGAATTGAACAAGATATGGCTGTGTGTATGAAGCACAGTTCTTTTGTTCTGAGAAAGCTCACTGTTTGGACACCATAGGAAACACAGTAGAGTAGAAGAGTGCTCTTTTCTCTAAAGCAGAGTGTGTTTCTTGTAAGGCGAGCTAGTGTTTGTTTCCCAGACCTAAATGGAGTTGAGTCACATGCAGTTTTTTGTCCTACGAGCAAGAGTTGTTTTCTGGTAAGACGAGTCACTATTGTGCTCCAATTGCCATACACAGTGCAAATAGCACTCGCGTCTCTTCCCATATGTACAGTGTATTGGACTGAAGAGGAGCTACTGTTCTTGTCAGTTTCCTAAGCAGAGTTGAACTAGATATGATCGATGTGTGTAGGAAGCACAGTTCTTTTGTTCTGAGCAAGCTCACTGTTTGGACCCAATAGGAAACACAGTAGAGTAGAAGAGTGCTCTTTTCTCAGAAGCAGAGTGTGTTTCTTGTAAGCCGAGCTAGCATTTGTTTCCAAGTCCTAAATGGCGTTGAATCACATGCACTGTGTGGTCCTAGAGCAAGAGTTATTTTCTGGTAAGGAAAGCCACTATTGTGCTCTCATTGCCATACACAGTGCAAACAGCACTCGCGTCTCTTCCCAGCAAGTACAGTGTATTTGACTGAAGAGGATCTACTGTTCTTGTCAGGTTCCTAAGCAGAATTGAACTAGATATGGCCGTGTGTGCAGGAAGCACAGTTCTTTTGTTCTGAGCAAGCTCACTGTTCGGACCCCATAGGAAACACAGTAGAGTAGAAGAGTGCTCTTTTCTCTAAAGCAGAGTGTGTTTCTTGTAAGGCGAGCTAACGTTTGTTTCCCAGTCCTCAATGGAGTTGAATCACATGCAGTTTCTGGTCCTACGAGCAAGAGTTGTTTTCTGGTAAGGAAAGTCACTATTGTGCTCCCTTTGCCATACGCAGTGCAAATAGCACTCGCGTCTGTTCCCAGCAAGTACAGTGTATTGGACTGAATAGGAGCTACTGTTCTTGTCAGTTTCCTAAGCAGAGTTGAACTACATATAGTCCTTGTGTGTAGGAAGCACAGTTCTTATGTTCTGAGCAAGCTCACTGTTTGGACATCATAGGAAAAACAGTAGAGTAGAAGAGTGCTCTTTTCTCTAAAGCGGAGTGTGTTTCTGGTAAGGCGAGCTAGCGTTTGTTTCCCAGTCCTAATTGGAGTGGAATCACATGCAGTTTCTGTCCTAAGAGCAAGAGTTGTTTTATGGTAAGAATAGTCACTATTGTGCTGCCATTGCCATACACAGGACAAATAGCACTGGCGTCTATTCGCAGCAAGTACAGTGTATTGGACTGAAGAGGATCTGCTGTTCTTGTCAGGTTCCAAAGAAGAATTGAACTAGATATGGCCGTGTGTGCAGGAAGCACAGTTCTTTTGTTCTGAGCAAGCTCACTGTTCGGACCCCATAGGAAACACAGTAGAGTAGAAGAGTGCTCTTTTCTCAAAAGCAGAGAGTGTTTCATGTAAGGCGAGCTAGCATTTGTTTCCCAGTCCTAAACGGAGTTGAATCACATGCAGTTTCAGGTCATACGAGCAAGAGTTGTTTTCTGGTAAGGAAAGTCACTATTGCGCTCCCATTGCCATATACAGTGTAAATAGCACTCGCGTCTGTTCCCAGCAAGTACAGTGTATCGGACTGAAGAGGAGCTACTATTCTTTTCAGTCTCCTAAGCAGAGTTGAACTGGATATGGTCCATGTGTTTAGGAAGCACAGTTCTTTGTTCTGAGCAAGCTCACTGTTTGGACCCCATAGGAAACACAGTAGAATAGAAGAGTGCTCTTTTCTCAAAAGCAGAGATTGTTTCATGTAAGGCGAGCTAGCATTTGTTTCCCAGTCCTAAACGGAGTTGAATCACATGCAGTTTCAGGTCATACGAGCAAGAGTTGTTTTCTGGTAAGGAAAGTCACTATTGCGCTCCCATTGCCATACACAGTGCAAATAGCACTCGCGTCTGTTCCCAGCAAGTACAGTGTATCGAACTGAAGAGGAGCTACTGTTCTTGTCAGTTTCCTAAGCAGAGTTGAACTAGATATGGCCCGTGTGTAGGAAGCACAGTTCTTTTGTTCTGAGCAGCTCACTGTTCTGGCCCTATAGGAAACACAGTAGAATAGAAGAGTGCTCTTTTCTTTAAAGCAGATTTTGTTTCTTGTAGGCGAGCTAGCGTTTGTTTCCCAGTCCTAAATGGAGTTGAATCACATCCAGTTTCTGGTCCTACGAGCAAGAGTTGTTTAATGATAAGAATAGTCACTATTGTGCTGCCATTGCCATACACAGAACAAATAGCACTGGCGTCTGTTCCCAGCAGTACAGTGTATTGGACTGAAGAGGAGCTACTGTTCTTGTCAGGTTCCTAAGCAGAATTGAACAAGATATGGCTGTGTGTATGAAGCACAGTTCTTTTGTTCTGAGAAAGCTCACTGTTTGGACCCCATAGGAAACACAGTAGAGTAGAAGAGTGCTCTTTTCTCAGAAGCAGAGTGTGTTTCTTGTAAGGTGAGCTAGCATTTGTTTCCCAGTCCTAAATGGCGTTGAATCACATGCAGTGTGTGGTCCTACGAGCAAGAGTTGTTTCTGGTAAGGAAAGTCACTATTGCTCTCCCATTGCCATACACAGTGCAAATAGCACTCGCGTCTGTTCCCAGCAAGTACAGTGTATCGGACTGAAGAGGAGCTACTGTTCTTGTCAGTTTCCTAAGCAGAGTTGAACTAGATAAGGACCGTGTATGTAGAAAGCACAGTTCTTTTGATCTGAGCAAGCTCACTGTTCTGGCCCTATAGGAAACACAGTAGAGTAAAGAGTGCTCTTTTCTCAAAAGCAGAGTGTGTTTCATGTAAGGCGAGCTAGCGTTTGTTTCCTAGTCCTAAATGGAGTTGAATCACATGCAGTATGTGGTCCTACGAACAAGAGTTGTTTTCTGGTAAGGAAAGTCACTATTGTGCTCCCATTGCCATACACAGGGCAAATAGCACTCGCGTCTTTTCCCAGCAAGTACAGTGTATTGGACTGAATAGGAGCTACTGTTCTTGTCAGTTTCCTAAGCAGAGTTGAACTACATATAGTCCTTGTGTGTAGGAAGCACAGTTCTTATGTTCTGAGCAAGCTCACTGTTCGGACCACATAGGAAACACAGTAGAGTAGAAGAGTGCTCTTTTCTCAAAAGCAGAGTGTGTTTTTTGTAAGGCAAGCTATCATTTGTTTCCCAGTCCTAAATGGAGTTGAATCACATGCAGTTTCTGGTCCTAAGAGCAAGAGTTGTTTTCTGGTAAGGAAAGTCACTATTGTGCTCCCTTTGCCTTACACAGTGCAAATAGCACTGGCGTCTGTTCCCAGCAAGTACAGTGTATCGGCCTGAAGAGGAGCTACTGTTATTGTCAGTTTCCTAAGCAGAGTTGAACTAGATATGGTCCATGTGTGTAGGAAGCACAGTTCTTTGTTCTGAGCAAGCTCACTGTTTGGACCCCATAGGAAACACAGTAGAGTAGAAGAGTGCTCTTTTCTCAAAAGCAGAGAGTGTTTCATGTAAGGTGAGATAGCATTTGTTTCCCAGTCCTAAACGGAGTTGAATCACATGCAGTTTCAGGTCATACGAGCAAGAGTTTTTTTCTGGTAAGGAAAGTCACTATTGCGCTCCCATTGCCATACACAGTGTAAATAGCACTCGCGTCTGTTCCCAGCAAGTACAGTGTATCAGACTGAAGAGGAGCTACTATTCTTGTCAGTTTCCTAAGCAGAGTTGAACTAGATATGGTCCATGTGTTTAGGAAGCACAGTTCTTTTGATCTGAGCAAGCTCACTGTTCTGGCACTATAGGAAACACAGTAGAGTAGAAGAGTGCTCTTTTCTCTAAAGCAGAGTGTGTTTCTTGTAAGGCGAGCTCGCATTTGTTTCCCAGTCCTAAATGGAGTTTGGTCACAGGGAGTTTTTGGTCCTACGAGCAAGAGTTGTTTTCTGGTAAGAAGAGTCACTATTGCGCTCCAAATGCCATACACAGTGCAAATAGCACTCGCGTCTGTTCCCAGTAAGCACAGTGTATCGGACTGAAGAGGAGCCATACTGTTCTTGTCAGATTCCTAAGCAGAGTTGAACTAGATAAGGACCGTGTGTGTAGAAAGCACAGTTCTTATGTTGTGAGCAAGCTCACTTTTCTGGCCCTATAGGAAACACAGTAGAGTAGAAGAGTGCTCTTTTCTCAAAAGCAGAGTGTGTTTCTTGTAAGGCGAGCTAGCGTTTGTTTCCTAGTCCTAAATGGAGTTGAATCACATGCAGTTTCTGGTCCTACGAACAAGAGTTGTTTTCTGGTAAGGAAAGTCACTATTGCGCTCCCATTGCCATACACAGTGCAAATAGCACTCGCGTCTGTTCCCAGCAAGTACAGTGTATCGGACTGAAGAAGAGCTACAGTTCTTGTCATTTTCCTAAGCAGAGTTGAACTAGATATGGCCCGTGTGTAGGAAGCACAGTTCTATTGTTCTGAGCAGCTCAATGTTCTGGCCCTATAGGAAACACAGTAGAGTAGAAGAGTGCTCTTTTCTCTAAAGCAGATTTTGTTTCTCGTAAGGCGAGCTAGCGTTTGTTTCCCAGTCCTAAATGGAGTGGAATCACATGCAGTTTCTGTCCTACGAGCAAGAGTTGTTTTATGGTAAGATTAGTCACTATTGCGCTCCCATTGCCATACACAGGACAAATAGGACTGGCGTCTGTTCGCAGCAAGTACAGTGTATTGGACTGAAGAGGATCTACTGTTCTTGTCAGGTTCCTAAGCAGAATTGAACTAGATATGGCCGTGTGTGTAGGAAGCACAGTTCTTTTGTTCTGAGCAAGCTCACTGTTCGGACCACATAGGAAACACAGTAGATAGAGGAGTGCTCTTTTCTCAAAAGCAGAGTGTGTTTTTTGTAGGGCAAGCTATCGTTTGTTTCCCCGTCCTAAATGGAGTTGAATCACATGTAGTTTCTTGTCCTACGAGCAAGAGTTGTTTTCTGGTAAGGAAAGTCACTATTGCGCTCTCTTTGCCATACACAGTGCAAATAGCACTCGCGTCTGTTCCCAGCAAGTACAGTGTATCGGACTGAAGAGGAGCTACTGTTCTTGTCAGTTTCCTAAGCAGAGTTGAACTAGATATGGTCCATGTGTGTAGGAAGCACAGTTCTTTGTTCTGAGCAAGCTCACTCTTTGGACCCCATAGGAAACACAGTAGAGTAGAAGAGTGCTCTTTTCTCAAAAGCAGAGAATGTTTCATGTAAGGCGAGCTAGCATTTGTTTCCCAGTCCTAAACGGAGTTGAATCACATGCAGTTTCTGGTCCTACGAGCAAGAGTTGTTTTATGATAAGAATAGTCACTATTGCGCTGCAATTGCCATACACAGGACAAATAGCACTGGCGTCTGTTCCCAGCAGTACAGTGTATTGGACTGAAGAGGAGCTACTGTTCTTGTCAGGTTCCTAAGCAGAATTGAACTAGATATGGCTGTGTGTGTAGGAAGCACAGTTCTTTTGTTCTGAGAAAGCTCACTGTTCGGACCCCATAGGAAACACAGTAGAGTAGAAGAGTGCTCTTTTCTCTAAAGCAGAGTGTGTTTCTTGAAAGGCGAGCTAGCGTTTGTTTCCTAGACCTAAATGGAGTTGAGTCACATGCAGTTTTTTTTCCTACGAGCAAGAGTTGTTTTCTCGTAAGACGAGTCACTATTGTGCTCCAATTGCCATACACAGTGCAAATAGCACTCTCGTCTCTTCCCCGCAAGTACACTGTATTGGACTGAAGAGGAGCTACTGTTCTTGTCAGTTTCCTAAGCAGAGTTTAACTAGATATGGCCCGTGTTTGAAGGAAGCACAGTTACTATGTTCTGAGCAAGCTCACTGTTCTGGCCCTATAGGAAACAGAGTAGAGAAGAAGAGTGCTCTTTTCTCTAAAGCAGAGTGTGTTTCTTGTAAGGCGAGCTCGCGTTTGTTTCCCAGTCCTAAATGGAGTTGAGTCACAGGCAGTTTTTGGTCCTACGAGCAAGAGTTGTTTTCTGGTAAGAAGAGTCACTATTGTGCTCCAAATGCCATACACAGTGCAAATAGCACTCGCGTCTGTTCCCAGCAAGCACACTGTATTGGACTGAATAGGAGCTACTGTTCTTGTCAGTTTCCTAAGCAGAGTTGAACTAGATATGGTCCATGTGTGTAGGAAGCACAGTTGTTTTTTTCTGAGCAAGCTCACTGTTTGGACCCCTTAGGAAACACAGTAGAGAAGAACAGTGCTCTTTTCTCAAAAGCAGAGTGTTTTTCTTGTAATGCGAGCTAGCGTTTGTTTCCCAGTCCTAAATGGAGTTGAATCAAATGCAGTTTCTGGTCCTACGAGCAAGAGTTGTTTTCTGGTAAGGAAAGTCACTATTGCGCTCCCATTGCCATACACAGGAAAAATAGCACTGGCGTCTGTTCCCAGCAAGTACAGTGTATTGGACTGAATAGGAACTACTGTTCTTGTCAGTTTCCTAAGCAGAGTTGAACTACATATGGTCGGTGTGTGTAGGAAGCACAGTTCATTTGTTCTGAGCAAGCTCACTGTTCTGGCCCTATAGGAAACACAGTAGAGTAGAAGAGTGCTCTTTTCTCAAAAGCAGAGTGTGTTTCTTGTAAGGGGA
>NW_026737330.1:0-44000 GCF_949786415.1 Peromyscus eremicus | reverse complement strand
TTTGAGAAAAGAGCACTCTTCTACTCTACTGTGTTTCCTATGGTGTCCGAACAGTGAGCTGGCTCATAACAAAAGAACTGTGCTTCCTACACACACGGGCCATATCTAATTCAACACTGCTTAGGATACTGACAAGAACGGTAGCTCCTCTTCAGTCCAATACACTGTACTAGCTGGGAACAGACGCGAGTGCCATTTGCCCTGTGTATGGCAATAGGAGCACAATAGTGACTCTTCTTATCAGAAAACAACTCTTACTCATAGGACAAGAAACTGCATGGGATTCAACTCCATTTCTGACTGGGAAACAAACACTAGCTCGCCTTACAAGAAACACACTCTGCTTTTGAGAAAAGAGCACTCTTCTACTCTACTGTGTTTCCTATGGGGTCCGAATATTGAGCTTGCTCAGAACAAAAGAACTGTGCTTCCTACACACAGGGGCTATATCTAGTTCAACTCTGCTTAGGAAACTGACAAGAACAGTAGCTACGCTTCAGTCCAATACACTGTACTTGCTGGGAACAGACGCGAGTGCTATTTGCACTGTTAATGTAAATGGGAGCGCAATAGTGACTTTCCTTACCAGAAAACAACTCTTGGTCGTAGGACTAAAACTGCATGTGATTCAACTCCATTTAGGACTGGGAAACAAACACTAGATCGCCTTACAAGAAAGACACTCTGCTTTTGAGAAAAGAGCACTCTTCTACTCTACTGTGTTTTCTAAGGGGTCTGAACAGTGAGCATGATCAGAACAAAAGTACTGTGCTTCCTACACACACGGGCCATATCTAGTTCAACTCTGCTTAGGAAACTGACAAGAACAATAGCTCCGCTTCAGTCCAATACACTGTACTTGCTGGGAACAGATGCGAGTGCTATTTGCAGTGTGTATGGCAATGGGAGTGCAACAGTGACTTTATTACCAGAAAACAACTCTTGCTCGTAGGACCAGAAACTGCATGTGATTCAGCTCCATTTAGGACTGGGAAACAAATGCTAGCTCGCCTTACCAGAAACACACTCTGCTTTTGAGAAAAGAGTACTCTTCTACTCTACTGTGTTTCCTTTGGGGTCTGAACACTGAGCTTGCTCAGAACAAAAAAACTGTGCTTCCTACACACACGGACCATATGTAGTTCAACTCTGCTTAGGAAACTGACAAGAACAGTAGCTCCTATTCAGTCCAATACACTGTACTTGCTGGGAACTGACGTGAGTGCTATTTGCACTGTGTATGTAAATGGGAGCGCAATAGTGACTTTCCTTACCAGAAAACACCTCTTGCTCGTAGGACCAGAAACTGCATGGGATTCAACTCCATTTCTGACTGGGAAACAACCACTAGCTCTCCTTACAAGAAACACACTCTGCTTTTGAGAAAAGAGCACTCTTCTACTCTACTGTGTTTCCTATAGTGCCAGAACAGTGAGCTTGCTCAGAACAAAAGAACTGTGCTGCATACAAATACTGCCATATCTAGTTCAATTCTGCTTAGGAAACTGAAAAGAACAGTAGCTCCTGTTCAGTCCAATACACTGTACATGCCGGGAACAGATGCCAGAGCTATTTGCCCTGTGTATGACAATGGGAGCACAATAGTGACTCTTCTTACCAGAAAACAACTCTTGCTCGTAGGACAAGAATCTGCATGTGATTCAACTCCATTTAGGACTGGGAAACAAACGCTAGCTCGCCTAACAAGAAACACACTCTGCTTTTGAGAAAAGAGCACTCTTCTACTCTACTGTGTTTCCTATGGTGTCCGAACAGTGAGCTGGCTCATAACAAAAGAACTGTGCTTCCTACACACACGGGCCATATCTAATTCAACACTGCTTAGGAAACTGACAAGAACGGTAGCTCCTCTTCAGTCCAATACACTGTACTAGCTGGGAACAGACGCGAGTGCTATTTGCCCTGTGTATGGCAATAGGAGCACAATAGTGACTCTTCTTATCAGAAAACAACTCTTACTCATAGGACAAGAAACTGCATGGGATTCAACTCCATTTCTGACTGGGAAACAAACACTAGCTCTCCTTACAAGAAACACACTCTGCTTTTGAGAAAAGAGCACTCTTCTACTCTACTGTGTTTCCTATGGGGTCCGAATAGTGAGCTTGCTCAGAACAAAAGAACTGTGCTTCCTATGCACAGCGGCCATATCTAGTTCAACTCTGCTTAGCAAACTAAGAAGAACAGTAGCTCCGCTTCAGTAAAATACACCGTACTTGCTGGGAACAGATGCGAGTGCTATTTACACTGTGTATGGCAATGGGAGCGCAACAGTGACTTTATTAACAGAAAACAACTCTTGCTCGTAGGACCAAAAACTGCATGTGATTCAACTCCATTTAGGACTGGGAAACAAACGCTAGCTCGCCTTACAAGAAACACACTCTGCTTTTGAGAAAAGAGCAGTCTTCTACTCTACTGTGTTTCCTATGGGGTCCGAACAGTGAGCTTGCTCAAAACAAAAGAACTGTGCTTCCTACAAATATGGCCATATCTAGTTCAATTCTGCTTAGAAAACTGAAAAGAACAGTATATCCTCTTCAGTCCAATACACTGTACATGCTGGGAACAGACGCCAGGGCTATTTGCACTCTGTATGACAATGGGAGCACCCTAGTGACTCTTCTTACCAGAAAACAACTCTTGCTCGTAAGACCAGAAACTGTATGTGATTCAACTCCATTTAGGACTGGGAAACAAACGCTAGCTCTCCTTACAAGAAGCAAACTCTGCTTTTGAGAAAAGAGCACTCTTCTACTCTACTGTGTATCCTATGGTGTCGGAACAGTGAGCTTGCTCAGAACAAAAGAACTGTGCTTCCTACACACAGGGGCCATATCTAGTTCAACTCTGCTTAGGAAATTGACAAGAACAGCAGCTCCTCTTCAGTCCAATACACTGTACTTCCTGGGAACAGACGCGAGTGCTATTTGCACTGTGTAGTGCAATGGGTGTGCAATAGTGACTTTCCTTACCAGAAAACAACTCTTGCTCCAAGTACCAAAAACAGGATGTGATTCAACTCCATTTAGGACTTGGAAACAAACGCTAGCTTGCCTTAAAAGAAACACACTCTGCTTTTGAGAAAAGAGCACTCTTCTACTCTACTGTGTTTCCTATGGGGTCCGAATAGTGAGCTTGCTCAGAACAAAAGAACTGTGCTTCCTACACCCATGGGCCATATCTAGTTCAACTCTGCTTAGGAAACTGACAAGAACAGTATCTCCGCTTCAGTCCAATACACTGTACTTGCTGGGAACAGACGCGAGTGCTATTTGCACTGAGTATGGAAATGGGAGCGCAATAGTGACCTTCCTTACCAGAAAACAACTCTTCCTCGTAGGACCAAAAACTGCATGTGATTCAACGCCGTTTAGGACTGGGAAGCAAATGCAAGCTCGCCTTACAAGAAACACACTCTGCTTTTGAGAAAAGAGCACTCTTCTACTCTACTGTGTTTCCTATAGGGCCAGAACAGTGAGATTGCTCAGAACAAAAGAACTGTGCTTCATACAAATACTGCCATATCTAGTTCAATTCTGCTTAGGAAACTAAAAAGAACAGTAGCTCCTGTTCAGTGCAATACACTGTACATTCTTGGAACAGACGACAGTGCTATTTGCCCTGTGTATGACAATGGGAGCGCAATAGTGACTCTTATTACCAGAAAACAACTCTTGCTCGTAGGACAAGAAACTGCATGTGATTCAACCCCATTTAGGACTGGGAAACAAACGCTAGCTCACGTAACAAGAAACACACTCTGCTTTTGAGAAAAGAGCACTCTTCTACTCGACTGTGTATCCTATGGGGTCCGAACAGTGAGCTTGCTCAGAACAAAAGAACTGTGCTTCCTACACACACGGGCCATATCTAGTTCAACTCTGCTTAGGAAACTGACAAGAACAGTAGCTCCGCTTCAGTCCAATACACTGTACTTGCTGGGAACATATGCGAGTGCTATTTACACTGTGTATGGCAATGGGAGTGCAACAGTGACTTTATTACCAGAAAACAACTCTTGCTCGTAGGACCAGAAACTGCATGTGATTCAGCTCCATTTAGGACTGGGAAACAAATGCTAGCTCGCCTTACCAGAAACACACTCTGCTTTTGAGAAAAGAGTACTCTTCTACTCTACTGTGTTTCCTTTGGGGTCTGAACAGTGAGCTTGCTCAGAACAAAAAAACTGTGCTTCCTACACACACGGACCATATGTAGTTCAACTCTGCTTAGGAAACTGACAAGAACAGTAGCTCCTATTCAGTCCAATACACTGTACTTGCTGGGAACTGACGTGAGTGCTATTTGCACTGTGTATGAAAATGGGAGCGCAATAGTGACTTTCCTTACCAGAAAACACCTCTTGCTCGTAGGACCAGAAACTGCATGGGATTCAACTCCATTTCTGACTGGGAAACAACCACTAGCTCTCCTTACAAGAAACACACTCTGCTTTTGAGAAAAGAGCACTCTTCTACTCTACTGTGTTTCCTATAGTGCCAGAACAGTGAGCTTGCTCAGAACAAAAGAACTGTGCTGCATACAAATACTGCCATATCTAGTTCAATTCTGCTTAGGAAACTGAAAAGAACAGTAGCTCCTGTTCAGTCCAATACACTGTACATGCCGGGAACAGATGCCAGAGCTATTTGCCCTGTGTATGACAATGGGAGCACAATAGTGACTCTTCTTACCAGAAAACAACTCTTGCTCGTAGGACAAGAATCTGCATGTGATTCAACTCCATTTAGGACTGGGAAACAAACGCTAGCTCGCCTAACAAGAAACACACTCTGCTTTTGAGAAAAGAGCACTCTTCTACTCTACTGTGTTTCCTATGGGGTCCGAACAGTGAGCTTGCTCATAACAAAAGAACTGTGCTTCCTACACACACGGGCCCTATCTAGTTCAACTCTGCTTAGAAAACTGACATGAACAGTAGCTCCTCTTCAGTCCAATACACTGTACTTGCTGGGAACAGACGAGAGTGTTATTTGCACTGTGTATGGCAATGGGAGCACAATAGTGACTTTCCTTACCAGAAAACAACTCTTGCTCCTAGGACAAGAAACTGCATGTGATTCAGCTCCATTTAGCAATGGGAAAAAAATGCTAGCTCGCCTTACAAGAAACACACTCTGCTTTTGAGAAAAGAGCACTCTTCTACTCTACTGTGTTTCCTTTGGGGTCCAAACAGTGAGCTTGCTCAGAACAAAAGGACTGTGCTTCCTACACACACGGACCATATGTAGTTCATCTCTGCTTAGGAAACTGACAAGAACAGTAGCTCCTATTCAGTCCAATACACTGTACTTGCTGGGAACAGACGCGAGTACTATTTGCACTGTGTATGTAAATGGGAGCACAATAGTGACTTTCCTTACCAGAAAACAACTCTTGGCCGTAGGACAAAAAACTGCATGTGATTCAACTCCATTTAGGACTGGGAAACAAACGCTATCTCGCCTTACAAAAAACACACTCTGCTTTTGAGAAAAGAGCACTCTTCTACTCTATTGTGTTTCCTAGGGGGCCTGAACAGTGTGCTTCCTCAGAACAAAAGAACTGTGCTTCCTATACACACGGGCCATATCTAGTTCATCTCTGCTTAGGAAACTGACAAGAACAGCAGCTCCACTTCAGTCCAATACACTGTACTTGCTGGGAACAGAGGCCAGTGCTATTTGCCCTGTGTATGAAAATGGGAGCACAATAGTGACTCTTCTTACCAGAAAACAACTCTTGCTCGTAGGACAAGAATCTGCATGTGATTCAACTCCATTTAGGACTGGGAAACCAATGCTAGCTCGCCAAACAAGAAACACACTCTGCTTTTGAGAAAAGAGCACTCTTCTACTCGACTGTGTATCCTATGGGGTCCGAACAGTGAGCTTGCTCAGAACAAAAGAACTTGGCTTCCTACACACACGGGCCATATCTAGGTCAACTCTGCTTAGGAAACTGACAAGAACAGTAGCTCCGCTTCAGTCCAATGCACTGTACTTGCTGGGAAAAGATGCGAGTGCTATTTACACTGTGTATGGCAATGGGAGCGCAACAGTGACTTTATTACCAGAAAACAACTCTTGCTCGGAGAACCAAAAACTGGATGTGATTTAACTCCATTTAGGACTGGGAAACAAATGCTAGCTCGCCTTACAAGAAACACACTCTGCTTTTGAGAAAAGAGCACTCTTCTACTCTATTGTGTTTCCTAGGGGGCCTGAACAGTGTGCTTCCTCAGAACAAAAGAACTGTGCTTCCTATACACACGGGCCATATCTAGTTCATCTCTGCTTAGGAAACTGACAAGAACAGCAGCTCCACTTCAGTCCAATACACTGTACTTGCTGGGAACAGAGGCCAGTGCTATTTGCCCTGTGTATGAAAATGGGAGCACAATAGTGACTCTTCTTACCAGAAAACAACTCTTGCTCGTAGGACAAGAATCTGCATGTGATTCAACTCCATTTAGGACTGGGAAACCAATGCTAGCTCGCCAAACAAGAAACACACTCTGCTTTTGAGAAAAGAGCACTCTTCTACTCGACTGTGTATCCTATGGGGTCCGAACAGTGAGCTTGCTCAGAACAAAAGAACTTGGCTTCCTACACACACGGGCCATATCTAGGTCAACTCTGCTTAGGAAACTGACAAGAACAGTAGCTCCGCTTCAGTCCAATGCACTGTACTTGCTGGGAAAAGATGCGAGTGCTATTTACACTGTGTATGGCAATGGGAGCGCAACAGTTACTTTATTACCAGAAAACAACTCTTGCTCGGAGAACCAAAAACTGGATGTGATTTAACTCCATTTAGGACTGGGAAACAAACGCTAGGTCACCTTACAAGAAACACACTCTGCTTTTGAGAAAAGAGCACTCTTCTACTCTACTGTGTTTCCTATGGGGTCCGAACAGTGAGCTTGCTCAGAACAAAAGAACTGTGCTTCCTACACACGGGCCATATCTATTTCAACTCTGCTTAGGAAACTGACAAGAACGGTAGCTTCTCCTCAGTCCAATACACTGTACTAGCTGTGAACAGACGAGAGTGCTATTTGCACTGTGTAAGGCAATAGGAGCACAATAATGACTCTTCTTATCAGAAAACAACTCTTGCTCATAGGACCAGAAACTGCATGGGATTCAACTCCATTTCTGACTGGGAAACAAACGCTAGCTCACCTTACAAGAAACACACTCTGCTTTTGAGAAAAGAGCACTCTTCTACTCTACTGTGTTTCCTATGGGGTCCGAACAGTGAGCTTGCTCAGAACAAAAGAACTGTGCTTCCTACACACACGGACCATATGTAGTTCAACTCTGCTTAGGAAACTGACAAGAACAGTAACTCTGCTTCAGTCCAATACACTGTACTTGCTGGGAACAGATGCGAGTGCTATTTGCACTGTGTATGGCAATAGGAGCACAATAATGACTCTTCTTATCAGAAAACAACTCTTGCTCATAGGACCAGAAACTGCATGGGATTCAACTCCATTTCTTACTGGGAAACAAACACTAGTTCGCCTTACAAGAAAGACATTCTGATTTTGAGAAAAGAGCACTCTTCTACTCTACTGTGTATCCTATGTGGTCGGAACAGTGAGCTTGCTCAGAACAAAAGAACTGTGCTTCCTACACACAGGGGCCATATCTAGTTCAACTCTGCTTAGGAAATTGACAAGAACAGCAGCTCCTCTTCAGTCCAATACACTGTACTTCCTGGGAACAGACGCGAGTGCTATTTGCACTGTGTATGGCAATGGGAGTGCAATAGTGACTTTCCTTACCAGAAAACAACTCTTGCTCCAAGTACCAAAAACAGGATGTGATTCAACTCCATTTAGGACTTGGAAACAAACGCTAGCTTGCCTTACAAGAAACACACTCTGCTTTTGAGAAAAGAGCACTCTTCTACTCTACTGTGTTTCCTATGGGGTCCGAATAGTGAGCTTGCTCAGAACAAAAGAACTGTGCTTCCTACACCCATGGGCCATATAGTTCAACTCTGCTTAGGAAACTGACAAGAACAGTAGCTCCGCTTCAGTCCAATACACTGTACTTGCTGGAACAGACGCGAGTGCTATTTGCACTGAGTATGGAAATGCGAGCGCAATAGTGACCTTCCTTACAAGAAAACAACTCTTCCTCGTAGGACCAAAAACTGCATGTGATTCAACGCCGTTTAGGACTGGGAAACAAATGCAAGCTCGCCTTACAAAACACACTCTGCTTTTGAGAAAAGAGCACTCTTCTACTCTACTGTGTTTCCTATAGGGCCAGAACAGTGAGATTGCTCAGAACAAAAGAACTGTGCTTCATACAAATACTGCCATATCTAGTTCAATTCTGCTTAAGCAACTGAAAAGAACAGTAGCTCATGTTCAGTGCAATACACTGTACATTCTTGGAACAGACGACAGTGCTATTTGCCCTGTGTATGACAATGGGAGTGCAATAGTGACTCTTCTTACCAGAAAACAACTCTTGCTCGTAGGACAAGAAACTGCATGTGATTCAACTCCATTTAGGACTGGGAAACAAAGGCTAGCTCACGTAACAAGAAACACACTCTGCTTTTGAGAAAAGAGCACTCTTCTACTCTACTGTGTTTCCTATGGGGTCCGAACAGTGAGCTTGCTCAGAACAAAAGAACTGTGCTTCCTGCACACACGGGCCATATCTAGTTCAACTCTGCTTAGGAAACTGACAAGAACAGTAGCTCCACTTCAGTCCAATACACTGTACTTGCTGGGAACAGATGCGAGTGCTATTTGCACTGTGTATGGCAATGGGAGCGCAATAGTGACTTTATTACCAGAAAAAAACTCTTGCACGTAGTACCAAAAACTGGATGTGATTCAACTCCATTTAGGACTGGGAAACAAAGGCTAGCTCGCCTTACAAGAAACACACTCTGCTTTTGAGAAAAGAGCACTCTTCTACTCTACTGTTTTTCCTATGGGGTCCGAACAGTGAGCTTGCTCAGAAGAAAAGAACTGTGTTTCCTACACACACGGGCCATATCTAGTTCAAATCTGCTTAGGAAACTGACAAGAACGGTAGCTCCTCTTCAGACCAATACACTGTACTAGCTGGGAACAGACTCGAGTGCTATTTGCCCTGTGTATGGCAATAGGAGCACAATAGTGACTCTTCTTATCAGAAAACAACTCTTACTCATAGGCCAAGAAACTGCATGGGATTCAACTCCATTTCTGACTGGGAAACAAACACTAGCTCGCCTTACAAGAAACACACTCTGCTTTTGAGAAAAGAGCACTCTTCTACTCTACTGTGTTTCCTATGGGGTCCGAATAGTTAGTTGCTCAGAACAAAAGAACTGTGCTTCCTACACACAGGGGCCATATCTAGTTCAACTTTGCTTCGGAAACTGACAAGAACAGTAGCTCCGCTTCAATCCAATACACTGTACTTGCTGGGAACAGATGCGAGTGCTATTTACACTGTGTATGGCAATGGGAGCGCAAGAGTGACTTTATTACCAGAAAACAACTCTTGCTCGTAGGACCAAAAACTGCATGTGATTCAACTACATTTAGGACTGGGAAACAAACGCTAGCTCACCTTACAAGAAAATACTCTGCTTTTGAGAAAAGAGCAGTCTTCTACTCTACTGTGTTTCCTATGGGGTCCGAACAGTGAGCTTGCTCAGAACAAAAGAACTGTGCTTCCTACAAATATGGCCATATCTAGTTCAATTCTGCTTAGGAAACTGAAAAGAACAGTATATCCTCTTCAGTCCAATACACTGTACATGCTGGGAACAGACGCCAGGGCTATTTGCACTCTTTATGACAATGGGAGCACCCTAGTGACTCTTCTTACCAGAAAACAACTCTTGCTCGTAGGACCAGAAACTGTATGTGATTCAACTCCATTTAGGACTGGGAAACAAACGCTAGCTCTCCTTACAAGAAACACACTCTGCTTTTGAGAAAAGAGCACTCTTCTACTCTACTGTGTATCCTATGGTGTTGGAACAGTGAGCTTGCTCAGAACAAAAGAACTGTGCTTCCTACACACAGGGGCCATATCTAGTTCAACTCTGCTTAGGAAATTGACAAGAACAGCAGCTCCTCTTCAGTCCAATACACTGTACTTCCTGGGAACAGACGCGAGTGCTATTTGCACTGTGTATGGCAATGGGAGTGCAATAGTGACTTTCCTTACCAGAAAACAACTCTTGCTCCAAGTACCAAAAACAGGATGTGATTCAACTCCATTTAGGACTTGGAAACAAACGCTAGCTTGCCTTACAAGAAACACACTCTGCTTTTGAGAAAAGAGCACTCTTCTACTCTACTGTGTTTCCTATGGGGTCCGAATAGTGAGCTTGCTCAGAACAAAAGAACTGTGCTTCCTACACCCATGGGCCATATAGTTCAACTCTGCTTAGGAAACTGACAAGAACAGTAGCTCCGCTTCAGTCCAATACACTGTACTTGCTGGGAACAGACGCGAGTGCTATTTGCACTGAGTATGGAAATGGGAGCACAATAGTGACCTTCCTTACCAGAAAACAACTCTTCCTCGTAGGACCAAAAACTGCATGTGATTCAACGCCGTTTAGGACTGGGAAACAAATGCAAGCTCGCCTTACAAGAAACACACTCTGCTTTTGAGAAAAGAGACTCTTCTACTCTACTGTGTTTCCTATAGGGCCAGAACAGTGAGATTGCTCAGAACAAAAGAACTGTGCTTCATACAAATACTGCCATATCTAGTTCAATTCTGCTTAAGCAACTGAAAAGAACAGTAGCTCCTGTTCAGTGCAATACACTGTACATTCTTGGAACAGACGACAGTGCTATTTGCCCTGTGTATGACAATGGGAGCGCAATAGTGACTCTTATTACCAGAAAACAACTCTTGCTCGTAGGACAAGAAACTGCATGTGATTCAACTCCATTTAGGACTGGGAAACAAAGGCTAGCTCACGTAACAAGAAACACACTCTGCTTTTGAGAAAAGAGCACTCTTCTACTCTACTGTGTTTCCTAGGGGGTCTGAACAGTGAGCTTGCTCAGAACAAAAGAACTGTGCTTCCTACACACACGGGCCATATCTAGTTCATCTCTGCTTAGAAAACTGACTACAACAGTAGCTCTGCTTTATTCCAATACACTGTACTTGCTGGGAACAGATGCGAGTGCTATTTGCACTGTGTATGGCAATGGGAGGGCAATAGTGACTTTATTACCAGAAAACAACTCTTGCTTGTAGGACCAAAAACTGCATGTGATTCAACTCCATTTAGGACTGGGAAACAAACGGTAGCTCGCCTTACAAGAAACACATTCTGCTTTTGAGAAAAGAGCACTCTTCTACTCTACTGTGTTTCCTATGGGGTCCGAACAGTGAGCTTGCTCAGAACAAAAGAACTGGGCTTCCTACACACCCGGGCCATATCTAGTTCAACTCTGCTTAGGAAACTGACAAGAACAGTAGCTCCGCTTCAGTCCAATACACTGTACTTGCTGGGAACAGATGGGAGTGCTATTTACACTGTGTATGGCAATGGGAGCGCAACAGTGACTTTATTACCAGAAAACATCTCTTGCTCGTAGGACCAAAAACTGCATGTGATTCAACTCCACTTAGGACTGGGAAACAAACGCTAGCTCACCTTACAAGAAACACACTATGCTTTTGAGAAAAGAGCACTCTTCTAGTCTACTGTGTTTCCTATGGGGTCCGAACATTGAGCTTTCTCAGAACAAAGGAACTGTGCTTCCTACACACACGGGCCATATCTAGTTCAACTCTGCTTAGGAATCTGACAAGAACGGAAGCTCCTCTTCAGTCCAATACACTGTACTAGCTGGGAACAGACGCGAGTGCTATTTGCCCTGTGTATGGCAATAGGAGCACAATAGTGACTCTTCTTATCAGAAAACAACTCTTACTCATAGGACAAGAAACTGCATGGGATTCAACTCCATTTCTGACTGGAAACGAACACTAGCTCGCCTTACAAGAAAGACTCTCTGATTTTGAGAAAAGAGCACTCTTCTATTCTACTGTGTTTCCTATGGGGTCAAAATAGTGAGCTTGCTCAGAACAAAAGAACTGTGCTTCCTGCACACAGGGGCCATATCTAGTTCAACTCTGCTTAGGAAACTGACAAGAACAGTAGCTCCGCTTCAGTCCAATACACTGTAATTGCTGGGAACAGACGCGAGTGCTATTTGCACTGTGTATAGAAATGGGAGCGCAATAGTGACTTTCCTTACCAGAAAACAAATCTTGGTCGGAGGACCAAAAACTGCATGTGATTCAACTCCATTTAGGACTGGGAAACAAATGCTAGCTCGCCTTACAAGAAACACACTCTGCTTTTGAGGAAAAGAGCACTCTTCTACTCTAGTGTTTTTCCTATTGGGCCAGAACAGTGAATTTGCTCAGAACAAAAGAACTGTGCTTCCTATACACGTGGGCCATATCTAGTTCAACTCTGCTTAGGCAACTGACAAGAACAGTATCTCCGCTTCAGTCCAATACACTGTACTTGCTGGGAACAGATGCGAGTGCTATTTACACTGTGTATGGCAACGGGAGCGCAACAGTGACTTTATTACCAGAAAACAACTCTTGCTCGTAGGAACAAAAACTGCATGTGATTCAACTCCATTTAGGACTGGGAAACAAACAATAGCTCGACTTACAATAAACACACTCTGCTTTTGAGAAAAGAGCACTCTTCTACTCTACTGTGTTTCCTATGGGGTCCGAACATTGTGCTTGCTCAGAACAAAAGAACTGTGCTTCCTACACACACTGGCCATATCTAGTTCAACTCTGCTTAGGAAACTGACAAGAACAGTAGCTTCTCTTCAGTCCAATACACTGTACTTTCTGGGAACAGATGCGAGTGCTATTTGCACTGTGTATGACAATGGGAGCGCAATAGTGACTCTTCTTACCAGAAAAAAACTCTTGCTCGTAGGACAAGAATCTGCATGTGATTCAACTCCATTTAGGACTGGGAAACAAACGCTAGCTCGCCTAATAAGAAACGCACTCTGCTTTTGAGAAAAGAGCACTCTTCTACTCGACTGTGTTTCCTATGGGGTCCGAACATTGAGCATGCTCAGAACAAAAGAACTGTGCTTCCTACACACACGGGCCATATAGTTCAACTCTGCTTAGGAAACTGACAAGAACAGTAGCTCCTCTGCAGTCCAATACACTCTACTAGCTGGGAACAGACGCGAGTGCTATTTGCCCTGTGTATGGCAATAGGAGCACAATAGTGACTCTTCTTATGAGAAAACAACTCTTACTCATAGGACAAGAAACTGCATGGGATTCAACTCCATTTCTGACTGGGAAACGAACACTAGCTCGCCTTACAAGAAAGACTCTCTGATTTTGAGAAAAGAGCACTCTTCTACTCTACTGTGTTTCCTATGGGGTCCGAACAGTGAGCTTGCTCAGAACAAAAGAACTGTGCTTCCTACACACACGGACCATATGTAGTTCAACTCTGCTTAGGAAACTGACAAGAACAGTAGCTCTGCTTCGGTCCAATACACTGTACTTGCTGGGAACAGATGTGAGTGCTATTTGCACTGTGTATGGCAATAGGAGCACAATAATGACTCTTCTTATCAGAAAACAACTCTTGCTCATAGGACCAGAAACTGCATGGGATTCAACTCCATTTCTGACTGGGAAACAAACACTAGCTCGCCTTACAAGAAAGACACTCTGATTTTGAAAAAAGAGCACTCTTCTACTCTATTGTGTTTCCTAGGGGGTCTGAACAGTGTGCTTCCTCAGAACAAAAGAACTCTGCTTCCTACACACACGGGCCATATCTAGTTCATCTCTGCTTAGGAAACTGACAAGAACAGCAGCTCCGCTTCAGTCCAATACACTGTACTTGCTGGGAACAGAGGCCAGTGTTATTTGCCCTGTGTATGAAAATGGGAGCGCAATAGTGACTCTTCTTACCAGAAAACAACTCTTGCTCGTAGGACAAGAATCTGCATGTGATTCAACTCCATTTAGGACTGGGAAACCAATGCTAGCTCGCCAAACAAGAAACACACTCTGCTTTTGAGAAAAGAGCACTCTTCTACTCGACTGTGTATCCTATGGGGTCCGAACAGTGAGCTTGCTCAGAACAAAAGAACTTGGCTTCCTACACACACGGGACATATCTAGTTCAACTCTGCTTAGGAAACTGACAAGAACAGTAGCTCCGCTTCAGTCCAATGCACTGTACTTGCTGGGAAAAGATGCGAGTGCTATTTACACTGTGTATGGCAATGGGAGCGCAACAGTGACTTTATTACCAGAAAACAACTCTTGCTCGGAGAACCAAAAACTGGATGTGATTTAACTCCATTTAGGACTGGGAAACAAACGCTAGCTCACCTTACAAGAAACACACTCTGCTTTTGAGAAAAGAGCACTCTTCTACTCTACTGTGTTTCCTATGGGGGTCCGAACAGTGAGCTTGCTCAGAACAAAAGAAACTGTGCTTCCTACACACGGGCCATATCTATTTCAACTCTGCTTAGGAAACTGACAAGAACGGTAGCTTCTCCTCAGTCCAATACACTGTACTAGCTGTGAACAGACGAGAGTGCTATTTGCACTGTGTAAGGCAATAGGAGCACAATAATGACTCTTCTTATCAGAAAACAACTCTTGCTCATAGGACCAGAAACTGCATGGGATTCAACTCCATTTCTGACTGGGAAACAAACGCTAGCTCACCTTACAAGAAACACACTCTGCTTTTGAGAAAAGAGCACTCTTCTACTCTACTGTGTTTCCTATGGTGTCCGAACAGTGAGCTTGCTCAGAACAAAAGAACTGTGCTTCCTACACACACGGACCATATGTAGTTCAACTCTGCTTAGGAAACTGACAAGAACAGTAACTCTGCTTCAGTCCAATACACTGTACTTGCTGGGAACAGATGCGAGTGCTATTTGCACTGTGTATGGCAATAGGAGCAAGAAAATGACTCTTCTTATCAGAAAACAACTCTTGCTCATAGGACCAGAAACTGCATGGGATTCAACTCCATTTAGGACTGGGAACAAAACACTAGCTCGCCTTACAAGAAAGACATTCTGATTTTGAGAAAAGAGCACTCTTCTACTCTACTGTGTTTCCTACGGGGTCCGAATAGTGAGCTTGCTCAGAACAAAAGAACTGTGCTTCCTACACACAGAGGCCATATCTAGTTCAACTCTGCTTAGGAAACTGACAAGAACAGTAGCTCCGCTTCAGTCCAATACACTGTACTTGCTGGGAACAGACGCGAGTGCTATTTGCACTGTGTATGTAAATCGGAGCACAATAGTGACTTTCCTTACCAGAAAACAACTCTTGGTCGTAGGACAAAAAACTGCATGTGATTCAACTCCATTTAGTACTGGGAAACAAACGCTATCTCGCCTTACAAAAAACACACTCTACTTTTGAGAAAAGAGCACTCTTCTACTCTACTGTGTTTTCTAGGGTGTCTGAACAGGGAGCTTGCTCAGAACAAATGTACTGTGCTTCCTACACACACGTGCCATATCTAGTTCATCTCTGCTTAGGAAACTGACAAGAACAGTAGCTCCGCTTCAGTCCAATACACTGTACTTGCTGGGAACAGACGCGAGTGCTATTTGCACTGTGTATGTAAATCGGAGCACAATAGTGACTTTCCTTACCAGAAAACAACTCTTGCTCTTAGGACCAGAAACTGCATGGGATTCAACTCCATTTCTGACTGGGAACAAACACTAGCTCGCCTTACAAGAAACACACTCTGCTTTTGAGAAAAGAGCACTCTTCTACTCTACTGTGTTTCCTATGGGGTCAGAACAGTGAGCTTGCTCAGAACAAAAGAACTGTGCTTCCTGCACACACGGGCCATATCTAGTTCAACTCTGCTTAGGAAACTGACAAGAACAGTAGCTCCACTTCAGTCCAATACACTGTACTTGCTGGGAACAGATGCGAGTGCTATTTGCACTGTGTATGGCAATGGGAGCGTAATAGTGACTTTATTACCAGAAAACAACTCTTGCACGTAGTACCAAAAAACTGGATGTGATTCAACTCCATGTAGGACTGGGAAACAAAGGCTAGCTCGCCTTACAAGAAACACACTCTGCTTTTGAGAAAAGAGCACTCTTCTACTCTACTGTGTTTCCTAAGGGGTCCGAACAGTGAGCTTGCTCAGAAGAAAAGAACTGTGCTTCCTACACACACGGGCCATATCTAGTTCAAATCTGCTTAGGAAACTGACAAGAACGGTAGCTCCTCTTCAGACCAATACACTGTACTAGCTGGGAACAGACTCGAGTGCTATTTGCCCTGTGTATGGCAATAGGAGCAC
Source organism: Peromyscus eremicus (assembly GCF_949786415.1). Classification (NCBI taxonomy): domain Eukaryota; kingdom Metazoa; phylum Chordata; class Mammalia; order Rodentia; family Cricetidae; genus Peromyscus; species Peromyscus eremicus. The sequence continues at coordinate 27,596 of NW_026737330.1, read as the reverse complement.
AATAGTGACTCTTCTTATCAGAAAACAACTCTTACTCATAGGACAAGAAACTGCATGGGATTCAACTCCATTTCTGACTGGGAAACAAACACTAGCTCGCCTTACAAGAAACACACTCTGCTTTTGAGAAAAGAGCACTCTTCTACTCTACTGTGTTTCCTATGGGGTCCGAATAGTTAGCTTGCTCAGAACAAAAGAACTGTGCTTCCTACACACAGGGGCCATATCTAGTTCAACTTTGCTTCGGAAACTGACAAGAACAGTAGCTCCGCTTCAATCCAATACACTGTACTTGCTGGGAACAGATGCGAGTGCTATTTACACTGTGTATGGCAATGGGAGCGCAAGAGTGACTTTATTACCAGAAAACTACTCTTGCTCGTAGGACCAAAAACTGCATGTGATTCAACTCCATTTAGGACTGGGAAAAAAACGCTAGCTCACCTTACAAGAAACACACTCTGCTTTTGAGAAAAGAGCAGTCTTCTACTCTACTGTGTTTCCTATGGGGTCCGAACAGTGAGCTTGCTCAGAACAAAAGAACTGTGCTTCCTACAAATATGGCCATATCTAGTTCAATTCTGCTTAGGAAACTGAAAAGAACAGTATATCCTCTTCAGTCCAATACACTGTACATGCTGGGAACAGACCCCAGGGCTATTTGCACTCTGTATGACAATGGGAGCACCCTAGTGACTCTTCTTACCAGAAAACAACTCTTGCTCGTAGGACCAGAAACTGTATGTGATTCAACTCCATTTAGGACTGGGAAACAAACGCTAGCTCTCCTTACAAGAAACACACTCTGCTTTTGAGAAAAAAGCACTCTTCTACTCTACTGTGTATCCTATGTGGTCGGAACAGTGAGCTTGCTCAGAACAAAAGAACTGTGCTTCCTACACACAGGGGCCATATCTAGTTCAACTCTGCTTAGGAAATTGACAAGAACAGCAGCTCCTCTTCAGTCCAATACACTGTACTTCCTGGGAACAGACGCGAGTGCTATTTGCACTGTGTATGGCAATGGGAGTGCAATAGTGACTTTCCTTACCAGAAAACAACTCTTGCTCCAAGTACCAAAAACAGGATGTGATTCAACTCCATTTAGGACTTGGAAACAAACGCTAGCTTGCCTTACAAGAAACACACTCTGCTTTTGAGAAAAGAGCACTCTTCTACTCTACTGTGTTTCCTATGGGGTCCGAATAGTGAGCTTGCTCAGAACAAAAGAACTGTGCTTCCTACACCCATGGGCCATATACTTCAACTCTGCTTAGGAAACTGACAAGAACAGTATCTCCGCTTCAGTCCAATACACTGTACTTGCTGGGAACAGACGCGAGTGCTATTTGCACTGAGTATGGAAATGGGAGCGCAATAGTGACCTTCCTTACCAGAAAACAACTCTTCCTCGTAGGACCAAAAACTGCATGTGATTCAACACCGTTTAGGACTGGGAAACAAATGCAAGCTCGCCTTACAAGAAACACACTCTGCTTTTGAGAAAAGAGCACTCTTCTACTCTACTGTGTTTCCTATAGGGCCAGAACAGTGAGATTGCTCAGAACAAAAGAACTGTGCTTCCTACAAATACTGCCATATCTAGTTCAATTCTGCTTAAGCAACTGAAAAGAACAGTAGCTCATGTTCAGTGCAATGCACTGTACATTCTTGGAACAGACGACAGTGCTATTTGCCCTGTGTATGACAATGGGAGCGCAATAGTGACTCTTCTTACCAGAAAACAACTCTTGCTCGTAGGACAAGAAACTGCATGTGATTCAACTCCATTTAGGACTGGGAAACAAAGGCTAGCTCACGTAACAAGAAACACACTCTGCTTTTGAGAAAAGAGCACTCTTCTACTCTACTGTGTTTCCTATGGGGTCCGAACAGTGAGCTTGCTCAGAACAAAAGAACTGTGCTTCCTGCACACACGGGCCATATCTAGTTCAACTCTGCTTAGGAAACTGACAAGAACAGTAGCTCCACTTCAGTCCAATACACTGTACTTGCTGGGAACAGATGCGAGTGCTATTTGCACTGTGTATGGCAATGGGAGCGCAATAGTGACTTTATTACCAGAAAACAGCTCTTGCACGTAGTACCAAAAACTGGATGTGATTCAACTCCATTTAGGACTGGGAAACAAAGGCTAGCTCGCCTTACAAGAAACACACTCTGCTTTTGAGAAAAGACCACTCTTCTACTCTACTGTGTTTCCTATGGGGTCCGAACAGTGAGCTTGCTCAGAAGAAAAGAACTGTGCTTCCTACACACACGGGCCATATCTAGTTCAAATCTGCTTAGGAAACTGACAAGAACGGTAGCTCCTCTTCAGACCAATACACTGTACTAGCTGGGAACAGACTCGAGTGCTATTTGCCCTGTGTATGGCAATAGGAGCACAATAGTGACTCTTCTTATCAGAAAACAACTCTTACTCATAGGACAAGAAACTGCATGGGATTCAACTCCATTTCTGACTGGGAAACAAACACTAGCTCGCCTTACAAGAAACACACTCTGCTTTTGAGAAAAGAGCACTCTTCTACTCTACTGTGTTTCTTATGGGGTCTGAATAGTTAGCTTGCTCAGAACAAAAGAACTGTGCTTCCTACACACAGGGGCCATATCTAGTTCAACTTTGCTTCGGAAACTGACAAGAACAGTAGCTCCTCTTCAGTCCAATACACTGTACTTGCTGGGAACAAATGCGAGTGCTATTTACACTGTGTATGGCAATGGGAGCGCAAGAGTGACTTTATTACCAGAAAACAACTCTTGCTCGTAGGACCAAAAACTGCATGTGATTCAACTCCATTTAGGACTGGGAAACAAACGCTAGCTCGCCTTACAAGAAACACACTCTGCTTTTGAGAAAAGAGCAGTTTCTACTCTACTGTGTTTCCTATGGGGTCCGAACAGTGAGCTTGCTCAGAACAAAAGAACTGTGCTTCCTACAAATATGGCCATATCTAGTTCAATTCTGCTTAGGAAACTGAAAAGAACAGCATATCCTCTTCAGTCCAATACACTGTACATGCTGGGAACAGACGCCAGGGCTATTTGCACTCTGTATGACAATGGGAGCACCCTAGTGACTCTTCTTACCAGAAAACAACTCTTGCTCGTAGGACCAGAAACTGTATGTGATTCAACTCCATTTAGGACTGGGAAACAAACGCTAGCTCTCCTTACAAGAAACACACTCTGCTTTTGAGAAAAGAGCACTCTTCTACTCTACTGTGTATCCTATGATGTCGGAAAAGTGAGCTTGCTCAGAACAAAAGAACTGTGCTTCCTACACACAGGGGCCATATCTAGTTCAACTCTGCTTAGGAAATTGACAAGAACAGCAGCTCCTCTTCAGTCCAATACACTGTACTTCCTGGGAACAGACGCGAGTGCTATTTGCACTGTGTATGGCAATGGGAGTGCAATAGTGACTTTCCTTACCAGAAAACAACTCTTGCTCCAAGTACCAAAAACAGGATGTGATTCAACTCCATTTAGGACTTGGAAACAAACGCTAGCTTGCCTTAAAAGAAACACACTCTGCTTTTGAGAAAAGAGCACTCTTCTACTCTACTGTGTTTCCTATAGGGCCAGAACAGTGAGATTGCTCAGAACAAAAGAACTGTGCTTCATACAAATACTGCCATATCTAGTTCAGTTCTACTTAGGCAACTGAAAAGAACAGTAGCTCATGTTCAGTGCAATACACTGTACATTCTTGGAACAGACGACAGTGCTATTTGCCCTGTGTATGACAATGGGAGCGCAATAGTGACTCTTATTACCAGAAAACAACTCTTGCTCGTAGGACAAGAAACTGCATGTGATTCAACTCCATTTAGGACTGGGAAACAAACGCTAGCTCACGTAACAAGAAACACACTCTGCTTTTGAGAAAAGAGCACTCTTCTACTCTACTGTGTTTTATAGGGGGTCCGAACAGTGAGCTTGCTCAGAACAAAAGAACTGTGCTTCCTACACACACGGGCCATATCTAGTTCATCTCTGCTTAGGAAACTGACAACAACAGTAGCTCTGCTTTATTCCAATACACTGTACTTGCTGGGAACAGATGCGAGTGCTATTTGCACTGTGTATGGCAATGGGAGGGCAATAGTGACTTTATTACCAGAAAACAACTCTTACTCGTAGGACCAAAAACTGCATGTGATTCAACTCCATTTAGGACTGGGAAACAAACGGTAGCTCGCCTTACAAGAAACACACTCTGCTTTTGAGAAAAGAGCACTCTTCTACTCTACTGTGTTTCCTATAGGGACAGAAGAGTGAGCTTGCTCAGAACAAAAGAACTGTGCTTCCTACAAATACTGCCATATCTAGTTCAATTCTGATTAAGAAACTGAAAAGAACAGTAGCTCCTGTTCAGTCCAATACACTGTACATGCTGGAAACAGACGCCAGTGCTATTTGCCCTGTGTATGACAATGGGAGTGCAATAGTGACTGTTCTTACCAGAAAACAACTCTTGCTCGTAGGACAAGAATCTGCATGTGATTCAACTCCATTTAGGACTGGGAAACAAACGCTAGCTCGCCTTACAAGAAACACACTCTGCTTTTGAGAAAAGAGCACTCTTCTACTCTACTGTGTTTCCTATGGGGTCCGAACATTGAGCTTTCTCAGAAGAAAAGAACTGTGCTTCCTACACACACGGGCCATATCTAGTTCAACTCTGCTTAGGAAACTGACAAGAACGGTAGCTCCTCTTCAGTCCAATACACTGTACTAGCTGGGAACAGATGCGAGTGCTTTTTGCACTGTGTATGGCAATAGGAGCACAATAGTGACTCTTCTTATCAGAAAACAACTCTTACTCATAGGACAAGAAACTGCATGGGATTCAACTCCATTTCTGACTGGGAAACGAACACTAGCTCGCCTTACAAGAAAGACTCTCTGATTTTGAGAAAAGAGCACTCTTCTACTCTGCTGTGTTTCCTATGGGGTCCAAATAGTGAGCTTGCTCAGAACAAAAGAACTGTGCTTCCTGCACACAGGGGCTATATCTAGTTCAACTCTGCTTAGGAAACTGACAAGAACAGTAGCTCCGCTTCAGTCCAATACACTGTAATTGCTGGGTACAGACGCGAGTGCTATTTGCACTGTGTATAGAAATGGGAGCGCAATAGTGACTTTCCTTACCAGAAAACAAATCTTGGTCGGAGGACCAAAAACTGCATGTGATTCAACTCCTTTTAAGACTGGGAAACAAATGCTAGATCGCCTTACAAGAAACACACTCTGCTTTTGAGAAAAGAGCACTCTTCTACTCTAGTGTGTTTCCTATTGGGCCAGAACAGTGAATTTGCTCAGAACAAAAGAACTGTGCTTCCTATACACGTGGGCCATATCTAGTTCAACTCTGCTTAGGAAACTGACAAGAACAGTAGCTCCGCTTCAGTCCAATACACTGTACTTGCTGGGAACAGTTGCGAGTGCTATTTACACTGTGTATGGCAATGGGAGCGCAACAGTGACTTTATTACCAGAAAACAACTGTTGCTCGTAGGAACAAAAACTGCATGTGATTCAACTCCATTTAGGACTGGGAAACAAACGCTAGCTCGCCTTACAAGAAACACACTCTGCTTTTGAGAAAAGAGCAGTCTTCTACTCTACTGTGTTTCCTATGGGGTCCGAACATTGTGCTTGCTCAGAACAAAAGAACTGTGCTTCCTACACACACGGGCCATATCTAGTTCAACTCTGCTTAGGAAACTGACAAGAACAGTAGCTTCTCTTCAGTCCAATGCACTGTACTTGCTGGGAACAGATGCGAGGGCTACTTGCACAGTGTATTGCAATGGGAGCGCAATAGTGACTTTCCTTACCAGAAAACAACTCTTGCTCGTAGGACCAGAAACTGCATGTGATTCAGCTCCATTTAGGACGGGAAAAAAAATGCTAGCTCGCCTTACAAGAAACACACTCTGCTTTTGAGAAAAGAGCACTCTTCTACACTACTGTGTTTCCTATGGGGTCCGAACAGTGAGCTTGCTCAGAACAAAAGAACTGTGCTTCCTACACACACGGGCCATATCTACTTCAACTCGGCTTAGGAAACTGACAAGAACAGTAGCTCCGCTTCAGTCCAATACACTGTACTTGCTGGGAACAGATGCGAGTGCTATTTGCACTGTGTATGACAATGGGAGCGCTATAGTGACTCTTCTTACCAGAAAAAAACTCTTACTCATAGGACAAGAAACTGCATGGGATTCAACTGCATTTCTGACTGGGAAACAAACACTAGCTCGCCTTACAAGAAAGACTCTCTGATTTTGAGAAAAGAGCACTCTTCTACTCTACTGTGTTTCCTAGGGGGTCTGAACAGTGAGCTTGCTCAGAACAAAAGAACTGTGCTTCCTAAACACATGGGCCAAATCTAGTTCATCTCTGCTTAGGAAACTGACAACAACAGTAGCTCTGCTTCAGTCCAATACACTGTACTTGCTGGGAACAGATGCGAGTGCTATTTGCACTGTGTATGGCAAAGGGAGCGCAATAGTGACTTTATTACCAGAAAACAACTCTTGCTCGTAGGACCAAAAACTGCATGTGATTCAACTCCATTTAGGAATGGGAAACAAACGGTAGCTCGCCTTACAAGAAACACACTCTGCCTCTGAGAAAAGAGCACTATTCTACTCTACTGTGTTTCCTATAGGGCCAGAAGAGTGAGCTTGCTCAGAACAAAAGAACTGTGCTTCCTACAAATACTGCCATATCTAGTTCAATTCTGCTTAGGAAACTGAAAAGAACAGTAGCTCCTGTAAAGTCCAATACACTGTACATGCTGGAAACAGACGCCAGTGCTATTTGCCCTGTGCATGACAATGGGAGTGCAATAGTGACTGTTCTTACCAGAAAACAACTCTTGCTCGTAGGACAAGAATCTGCATGTGATTCAACTCCATTTAGGACTGGGAAACAAACGCTAGCTCGCCTAACAAGAAACACACTCTGCTTTTGAGAAAAGAGCACTCTTCTACTCGACTGTGTATCCTATGGGATCCGAACAGTGAGCTTGCTCAGAACAAAAGAACTGGGCTTCCTACACACACGGGCCATATCTAGTTCAACTCTGCTTAGGAAACTGACAAGAACAGTAGCTCCGCTTCAGTCCAATACACTGTAATTGCTGGAAACTGATGCGAGTGCTATTTACACTGTGTATGGCAATGGGAGCGCAACAGTGACTTTATTACCAGAAAAAATCTCTTGCTCGTAGGACCAAAAACTGCATGTGATTCAACTCCTTTTAGGACTCGAAACAAATGCTAGCTCGCCTTACAAGAAACACACTCTGCTTTTGAGAAAAGAGCACTCTTCTACTCTACTGTGTTTCCTATGGGGTCCGAACATTGAGCTTTCTCAGAACAAAAGAACTGTGCTTCCTTCACACACGGGCCATATCTAGTTCAACTCTGCTTAGGAAACTGACAAAAACGGTAGCTCCTCTTCAGTCCAATACACTGTACTAGCTGGGAACAGACGCGAGTGCTATTTGCACTGTGTATGGCAATAGGAGCACAATAGTGACTCGTCTTATCCAAAAACAATTCTTACTCATAGGACCAGAAACTGCTTGGGATTCAACTCCATTTCTGACTGGGAAACAAACACTAGCTTTCCTTACAAGAAAGGCACTCTGATTTTGAGAAAAGAGCACTCTTCTACTCTACTGTGTTTCCTATGGGGTCCCAATAGTGAGCTTGCTCAGAACAAAAGAACTGTGCTTCCTACACACAGGGGCTATATCTAGTTCAACTCTGCTTAGGAAACTGACATGAACAGTAGCTACGCTTCAGTCCAATACACTGTACTTGCTGGGAACAGACGCGAGTGCTATTTGCACTGTTAATGTAAATGGGAGCACAATAGTGACTTTCCTTACCAGAAAACAACTCTTGGTCCTAGGACTAAAACTGCATGTGATTCAACTCCATTTAGGACTGGGAAACAAACACTAGCTCGCCTTACAAGAAAGACACTCTGCTTTTGAGAAAAGAGCACTCTTCTACTCTACTGTGTTTTCTAAGGGGTCTGAACAGTGAGCATGATCAGAACAAAAGTACTGTGCTTCCTACACACACGGGCCATATCTAGTTCAACTCTGCTTAGGAAACTGACAAGAACAATAGCTCCGCTTCAGTCCAATACACTGTACTTGCTGGGAACAGATGCGAGTGCTATTTGCAGTGTGTATGGCAATGGGAGTGCAATAGTGACTTTATTACCAGAAAATAACTCTTGCTCGTAGGACCAAAAACTGCATGTGATTCAACTCCATTTAGGACTGGGAAACAAAGCCTAGCTCGCCTTACAAGAAACACACTCTGCTTTTGAGAAAAGAGCACTCTTCTACTCTACTGTGTTTCCTATGGTGTCCGAACAGTGAGCTGGCTCATAACAAAAGAACTGTGCTTCCTACACACACGGGCCATATCTAATTCAACACTGCTTAGGAAACTGACAAGAACGGTAGCTCCTCTTCAGTCCAATACACTGTACTAGCTGGGAACAGACGCGAGTGCTATTTGCCCTGTGTATGGCAATAGGAGCACAATAGTGACTCTTCTTATCAGAAAACAACTCTTACTCATAGGACAAGAAACTGCATGGGATTCAACTCCATTTCTGACTGGGAAACAAACACTAGCTCGCCTTACAAGAAACACACTCTGCTTTTGAGAAAAGAGCACTCTTCTACTCTACTGTGTTTCCTATGGGGTCCGAATAGTGAGCTTGCTCAGAACAAAAGAACTGTGCTTCCTACACACAGGGGCTATATCTAGTTCAACTCTGCTTAGGAAACTGACAAGAACAGTAGCTACGCTTCAGTCCAATACACTGTACTTGCTGGGAACAGACGCGAGTGCTATTTGCACTGTTAATGTAAATGGGAGCGCAATAGTGACTTTCCTTACCAGAAAACAACTCTTGGTCGTAGGACTAAAACTGCATGTGATTCAACTCCATTTAGGACTGGGAAACAAACACTAGCTCGCCTTACAAGAAAGACACTCTGCTTTTGAGAAAAGAGCACTCTACTACTCTACTGTGTTTTCTAAGGGGTCTGAACAGTGAGCATGATCAGAACAAAAGTACTGTGCTTCCTACACACACGGGCCATATCTAGTTCAACTCTGCTTAGGAAACTGACAAGAACAATAGCTCCGCTTCAGTCCAATACACTGTACTTGCTGGGAACAGATGCGAGTGCTATTTGCAGTGTGTATGGCAATGGGAGTGCAATAGTGACTTTATTACCAGAAAATAACTCTTGCTCGTAGGACCAAAAACTGCATGTGATTCAACTCCATTTAGGACTGGGAAACAAAGCCTAGCTCGCCTTACAAGAAACACACTCTGCTTTTGAGAAAAGCGCACTCTTCTACTCTACTGTGTTTCCTATGGTGTCCGAACAGTGAGCTGGCTCATAACAAAAGAACTGTGCTTCCTACACACACGGGCCATATCTAATTCAACACTGCTTAGGAAACTGACAAGAACGGTAGCTCCTCTTCAGTCCAATACACTGTACTAGCTGGGAACAGACGCGAGTGCTATTTGCCCAGTGTATGGCAATAGGAGCACAATAGTGACTCTTCTTATCAGAAAACAACTCTTACTCATAGGACAAGAAACTGCATGGGATTCAACTCCATTTCTGACTGGGAAACAAACACTAGCTCGCCTTACAAGAAACACACTCTGCTTTTGAGAAAAGAGCACTCTTCTACTCTACTGTGTTTCCTATGGGGTCCGAATAGTGAGCTTGCTCAGAACAAAAGAACTGTGCTTCCTACGCAAAGCGGCCATATCTAGTTCAACTCTGCTTAGCAAACTGAGAAGAACAGTAGCTCCGCTTCAGTAAAATACACTGTACTTGCTGGGAACAGATGCGAGTGCTATTTTCACTGTGTATGGCAATGGGAGCGCAAGAGTGACTTTATTACCAGAAAACAACTCTTGCTCGTAGGACCAAAAACTGCATGTGATTCAACTCCATTTAGGACTGGGAAACAAACGCTAGCTCGCCTTACAAGAAACACACTCTGCTTTTGAGAAAAGAGCAGTCTTCTACTCTACTGTGTTTCCTATGGGGTCCGAACAGTGAGCTTGCTCAGAACAAAAGAACTGTGCTTCCTACAAATATGGCCATATCTAGTTCAATTCTGCTTAGAAAACTGAAAAGAACAGTATATCATCTTCAGTCCAATACACTGTACATGCTGGGAACAGAAGCCAGGGCTATTTGCACTCTGTATGACAATGGGAGCACCCTAGTGACTCTTCTTACCAGAAAACAACTCTTGCTCGTAGGACCAGAAACTGTATGTGATTCAACTCCATTTAGGACTGGGAAACAAACGCTAGCTCTCCTTACAAGAAACACACTCTGCTTTTGAGAAAAGAGCACTCTTCTACTCTACTGTGTATCCTATGGTGTCGGAACAGTGAGCTTGCTCAGAACAAAAGAACTGTGCTTCCTACACACAGGGGCCATATCTAGTTCAACTCTGCTTAGGAAATTGACAAGAACAGCAGCTCCTCTTCAGTCCAATACACTGTACTTCCTGGGAACAGACGCGAGTGCTATTTGCACTGTGTAGGGCAATGGGAGTGCAATAGTGACTTTCCTTACCAGAAAACAACTCTTGCTCCAAGTACCAAAAACAGGATGTGATTCAACTCCATTTAGGACTTGGAAACAAACGCTAGCTTGCCTTAAAAGAAACACACTCTGCTTTTGAGAAAAGAGCACTCTTCTACTCTACTGTGTTTCCTATGGGGTCCGAATAGTGAGCTTGCTCAGAACAAAAGAACTGTGCTTCCTACACCCATGGGCCATATCTAGTTCAACTCTGCTTAGGAAACTGACAAGAACAGTATCTCCGCTTCAGTCCAATACACTGTACTTGCTGGGAACAGACGCGAGTGCTATTTGCACTGAGTATGGAAATGGGAGCGCAATAGTGACCTTCCTTAACAGAAAACAACTCTTCCTCGTAGGACCAAAAACTGCATGTGATTCAACGCCGTTTAGGACTGGGAAACAAATGCAAGCTCGCCTTACAAGAAACACACTCTGCTTTTGAGAAAAGAGCACTCTTCTACTCTACTGTGTTTCCTATAGTGCCGGAACAGTGAGATTGCTCAGAACAAAAGAACTGTGCTTCATACAAATACTGCCATATCTAGTTCAATTCTGCTTAGGAAACTGAAAAGAACAGTAGCTCCTGTTCAGTGCAATACACTGTACATTCTTGGAACAGACGACAGTGCTATTTGCCCTGTGTATGACAATGGGAGCGCAATAGTGACTCTTATTACCAGAAAACAACTCTTGCTCGTAGGACAAGAAACTGCATGTGATTCAACCCCATTTAGGACTGGGAAACAAACGCTAGCTCACGTAACAAGAAACACTCTCTGCTTTTGAGAAAAGAGCACTCTTCTACTCGACTGTGTATCCTATGGGGTCCGAACAGTGAGCTTGCTCAGAACAAAAGAACTGGGCTTCCTACACACACGGGCCATATCTAGTTCAACTCTGCTTAGGAAACTGACAAGAACAGTAGCTCCGCTTCAGTCCAATACACTGTACTTGCTGGGAACATATGCGAGTGCTATTTACACTGTGTATGGCAATGGGAGTGCAACAGTGACTTTATTACCAGAAAACAACTCTTGCTCATAGGACCAGAAACTGCATGTGATTCAGCTCCATTTAGGACTGGGAAACAAATGCTAGCTCGCCTTACCAGAAACACACTCTGCTTTTGAGAAAAGAGTACTCTTCTACTCTACTGTGTTTCCTTTGGGGTCTGAACAGTGAGCTTGCTCAGAACAAAAAAACTGTGCTTCCTACACACACGGACCATATGTAGTTCAACTCTGCTTAGGAAACTGACAAGAACAGTAGCTCCTATTCAGTCCAATACACTGTACTTGCTGGGAACTGACGTGAGTGCTATTTGCACTGTGTATGTAAATGGGAGCGCAATAGTGACTCTCCTTACCAGAAAACACCTCTTGCTCGTAGGACCAGAAACTGCATGGGATTCAACTCCATTTCTGACTGGGAAACAACCACTAGCTCTCCTTACAAGAAACACACTCTGCTTTTGAGAAAAGAGCACTCTTCTACTCTACTGTGTTTCCTATAGTGCCAGAACAGTGAGCTTGCTCAGAACAAAAGAACTGTGCTGCATACATATACTGCCATATCTAGTTCAATTCTGCTTAGGAAACTGAAAAGAACAGTAGCTCCTGTTCAGTCCAATACACTGTACATGCCGGGAACAGATGCCAGAGCTATTTGCCCTGTGTATGACAATGGGAGCACAATAGTGACTCTTCTTTCCAGAAAACAACTCTTGCTCGTAGGACAAGAATCTGCATGTGATTCAACTCCATTTAGGACTGGGAAACAAACGCTAGCTCGCCTAACCAGAAACACACTCTGCTTTTGAGAATAGAGCACTCTTCTACTCTACTGTGTTTCCTATGGGGTCCGAACAGTGAGCTTGCTCATAACAAAAGAACTGTGCTTCCTACACACACGGGCCCTATCTAGTTCAACTCTGCTTAGAAAACTGACATGAACAGTAGCTCCTCTTCAGTCCAATACACTGTACTTGCTGGGAACAGACGCGAGTGCTATTTGCACTGTGTATGGCAATGGGAGCACAATAGTGACTTTCCTTACCAGAAAACAACTCTTGCTTATAGGACAAGAAACTGCATGTGATTCAGCTCCATTTAGGAATGGGAAAAAAATGCTAGCTCGCCTTACAAGAAACACACTCTGCTTTTGAGAAAAGAGCACTCTTCTACTCTACTGTGTTTCCTTTGGGGTCCAAACAGTGAGCTTGCTCAGAACAAAAGGACTGTGCTTCCTACACACACAGACCATATGTAGTTCGTCTCTGCTTAGGAAACTGACAAGAACAGTAGCTCCTATTCAGTCCAATACACTGTACTTGCTGGGAACAGACGCGAGTACTATTTGCACTGTGTATGTAAATGGGAGCACAATAGTGACTTTCCTTACCAGAAAACAACTCTTGGCCGTAGGACAAAAAACTGCATGTGATTCAACTCCATTTAGGACTGGGAAACAAACGCTATCTCGCCTTACAAAAAACACACTCTGCTTTTGAGAAAAGAGCACTCTTCTACTCTATTGTGTTTCCTAGGGGGCCTGAACAGTGTGCTTCCTCAGAACAAAAGAACTGTGCTTCCTATACACACGGGCCATATCTAGTTCATCTCTGCTTAGGAAACTGACAAGAACAGCAGCTCCGCTTCAGTCCAATACACTGTACTTGCTGGGAACAGAGGCCAGTGCTATTTGCCCTGTGTATGAAAATGGGAGCGCAATAGTGACTCTTCTTACCAGAAAACAACTCTTGCTCGTAGGACAAGAATCTGCATGTGATTCAACTCCATTTAGGACTGGGAAACCAATGCTAGCTCGCCAAACAAGAAACACACTCTGCTTTTGAGAAAAGAGCACTCTTCTACTCGACTGTGTATCCTATGGGGTCCGAACAGTGAGCTTGCTCAGAACAAAAGAACTTGGCTTCCTACACACACGGGCCATATCTAGTTCAACTCTGCTTAGGAAACTGACAAGAACAGTAGCTCCGCTTCAAACCAATACACTGTACTTGCTGGGAACAGATGCGAGTGCTATTTACACTGTGTATGGCAATGGGAGCGCAAGAGTGACTTTATTACCAGAAAACAACTCTTGCTCGTAGGACCAAAAACTGCATGTGATTCAACTCCATTTAGGACTGGGAAACAAACGCTAGCTCACCTTACAAGAAACACACTCTGCTTTTGAGAAAAGAGCAGTCTTCTAGTCTACTGTGTTTCCTATGGGGTCCGAACAGTGAGCTTGCTCAGAACAAAAGAACTGTGCTTCCTACAAATATGGCCATATCTAGTTCAATTCTGCTTAGGAAACTGAAAAGAACAGTATATGCTCTTCAGTCCAATACACTGTACATGCTGGGAACAGACGCCAGGGCTATTTGTACTCTGTATGACAATGGGAGCACCCTAGTGACTCTTCTTACCAGAAAACAACTCTTGCTCGTAGGACCAGAAACTGTATGTGATTCAACTCCATTTAGGACTGGGAAACAAACGCTAGCTCTCCTTACAAGAAACACACTCTGCTTTTGAGAAAAGAGCACTCTTCTACTCTACTGTGTATCCTATGTGGTCGGAACAGTGAGCTTGCTCAGAACAAAAGAACTGTGCTTCCTACACACAGGGGCCATATCTAGTTCAACTCTGCTTAGGAAATTGACAAGAACAGCAGCTCCTCTTCAGTCCAATACACTGTACTTCCTGGGAACAGACGCGAGTGCTATTTGCACTGTGTATGGCAATGGGAGTGCAATAGTGACTTTCCTTACCAGAAAACAACTCTTGCCCAAGTACCAAAAACAGGATGTGATTCAACTCCATTTAGGACTTGGAAACAAACGCTAGCTTGCCTTACAAGAAACACACTCTGCTTTTGAGAAAAGAGCACTCTTCTACTCTACTGTGTTTCCTATGGGGTCCGAATAGTGAGCTTGCTCAGAACAAAAGAACTGTGCTTCCTACACCCATGGGCCATATCTAGTTCAACTCTGCTTAGGAAACTGACAAGAACAGTAGCTCTGCTTCAGTCCAATACACTGTACTTGCTGGGAACAGACGCGAGTGCTATTTGCACTGAGTATGGAAATGGGAGCGCAATAGTGACCTTCCTTACCAGAAAACAACTCTTCCTCGTAGGACCAAAAACTGCATGTGATTCAACGCCGTTTAGGACTGGGAAACAAATGCAAGCTCGCCTTACAAGAAACACACTCTGCTTTTGAGAAAAGAGCACTCTTCTACTCTACTGTGTTTCCTATAGTGCCAGAACAGTGAGATTGCTCAGAACAAAAGAACTGTGCTTCATACAAATACTGCCATATCTAGTTCAATTCTCCTTAAGCACCTGAAAAGAACAGTAGCTCCTGTTCAGTGCAATACACTGTATATTCTTGGAACAGACGACAGTGCTATTTGCCCTGTGTATGACAATGGGAGCGCAATAGTGACTCTTATTACCAGAAAACAACTCTTGCTCGTAGGACAAGAAACTGCATGTGATTCAACTCCATTTAGGACTGGGAAACAAAGGCTAGCTCACGTAACAAGAAACACACTCTGCTTTTGAGAAAAGAGCATTCTTCTACTCTACTGTGTTTCCTAGGGGGTCCGAACAGTGAGCTTGCTCAGAACAAAAGAACTGTGCTTCCTACACACACGGGCCATATCTAGTTCATCTCTGCTTAGGAAACTGACAACAACAGTAGCTCTGCTTTATTCCAATACACTGTACTTGCTGGGAACAGATGCGAGTGCTATTTGCACTGTGTATGGCAATGGGAGGGCAATAGTGACTTTATTACCAGAAAACAACTCTTGCTCTTAGGACCAAAAACTGCATGTGATTCAACTCCATTTAGGACTGGGAAACAAACGGTAGCTCGCCTTACAAGAAACACACTCTGCTTTTGAGAAAAGAGCACTCTTCTACTCTACTGTGTTTCCTATGGGGTCCG
The DNA here is from genome assembly GCF_949786415.1 of Peromyscus eremicus. Taxonomy (NCBI): domain Eukaryota; kingdom Metazoa; phylum Chordata; class Mammalia; order Rodentia; family Cricetidae; genus Peromyscus; species Peromyscus eremicus. The sequence continues at coordinate 11,931 of NW_026737330.1, read as the reverse complement.
AACAGTGAGCTAGCTCAGAACAAAAGAACTGGGCTTCCTACACACCTGGGCCATATCTAGTTCAACTCTGCTTAGGAAACTGACAAGAACAGTAGCTCCGCTTCAGTCCAATACACTGTACTTGCTGGGAACAGATGCGAGTGCTATTTACACTGTGTATGGCAATGGGAGCGCAACAGTGACTTTATTACCAGAAAACATCTCTTGCTCGTAGGACCAAAAACTGCATGTGATTCAACTCCATTTAGGACTGGGAAACAAACGCTAGCTCACCTTACAAGAAACACACTATGCTTTAGAAAAGAGCACTCTTCTAGTCTACTGTGTTTCCTATGGGGTCCGAACATTGAGCTTTCTCAGAACAAAAGAACTGTGCTTCCTACACACACGGGCCATATCTAGTTCAACTCTGCTTAGGAATCTGACAAGAACGGAAGCTCCTCTTCAGTCCAATACACTGTACTAGCTGGGAACAGACGCGAGTGCTATTTGCACTGTGTATGGCAATAGGAGCACAATAGTGACTCTTCTTATCAGAAAACAACTCTTACTCATAGGACAAGAAACTGCATGGGATTCAACTCCATTTCTGACTGGGAAACGAACACTAGCTCGCCTTACAAGAAAGACTCTCTGATTTTGAGAAAAGAGCGCTCTTCTATTCTACTGTGTTTCCTATGGGGTCAAAATAGTGAGCTTGCTCAGAACAAAAGAACTGTGCTTCCTGCACACAGGGGCCATATCTAGTTCAACTCTGCTTAGGAAACTGACAAGAACAGTAGCTCCGCTTCAGTCCAATACACTGTAATTGCTGGGAACAGACGCGAGTGCTATTTGCACTGTGTATAGAAATGGGAGCGCAATAGTGACTTTCCTTACCAGAAAACAAATCTTGGTCGGAGGACCAAAAACTGCATGTGATTCAACTCCATTTAGGACTGGGAAACAAATGCTAGCTCGCCTTACAAGAAACACACTCTGCTTTGTAGAAAAGAGCACTCTTCTACTCTAGTGTGTTTCCTATGGGGTCCGAATAGTGAGCTTGCTCAGAACAAAAGAACTGTGCTTCCTACACCCATGGGCCATATCTAGTTCAACTCTGCTTAGGAAACTGACAAGAACAGTATCTCCGCTTCAGTCCAATACACTGTACTTGCTGGGAAGAGACGCGAGTGCTATTTGCACTGAGTATGGAAATGGGAGCGCAATAGTGACCTTCCTTACCAGAAAACAACTCTTCCTCGTAGGACCAAAAACTGCATGTGATTCAACGCCGTTTAGGACTGGGAAACAAATGCAAGCTCGCCTTACAAGAAATACACTCTGCTTTTGAGAAAAGAGCACTCTTCTACTCTACTGTGTTTCCTATAGGGCCAGAACAGTGAGATTCAGAACAAAAGAACTGTGCTTCATACAAATACTGCCATATCTAGTTCAATTCTGCTTAGGAAACTGAAAAGAACAGTAGCTCCTGTTCAGTGCAATACACTGTACATTCTTGGAACAGACGACAGTGCTATTTGCACTGTGTATGACAATGGGAGCGCAATAGTGACTCTTATTAACAGAAAACAACTCTTGCTCGTAGGACAAGAAACTGCATGTGATTCAACCCCATTTAGGACTGGGAAACAAACGCTAGCTCACGTAACAAGAAACACACTCTGCTTTTGAGAAAAGAGCACTCTTCTACTCGACTGTGTATCCTATGGGGTCCGAACAGTGAGCTTGCTCAGAACAAAAGAACTGGGCTTCCTACACACACGGGCCATATCTAGTTCAACTCTGCTTAGGAAACTGATAAGAACAGTAGCTCCGCTTCAGTCCAATACACTGTACTTGCTGGGAACATATGCGAGTGCTATTTACACTGTGTATGGCAATGGGAGTGCAACAGTGACTTTATTACCAGAAAACAACTCTTGCTCGTAGGACCAGAAACTGCATGTGATTCAGCTCCATTTAGGACTGGGAAACAAATGCTAGCTCGCCTTACCAGAAACACACTCTGCTTTTGAGAAAAGAGTACTCTTCTACTCTACTGTGTTTCCTTTGGGGTCTGAACAGTGAGCTTGCTCAGAACAAAAAAACTGTGCTTCCTACACACACGGACCATATGTAGTTCAACTCTGCTTAGGAAACTGACAAGAACAGTAGCTCCTATTCAGTCCAATACACTGTACTTGCTGGGAACTGACGTGAGTGCTATTTGCACTGTGTATGTAAATGGGAGCGCAATAGTGACTTTCCTTACCAGAAAACACCTCTTGCTCGTAGGACCAGAAACTGCATGGGATTCAACTCCATTTCTGACTGGTAAACAACCACTAGCTCTCCTTACAAGAAACACACTCTGCTTTTGAGAAAAGAGCACTCTTCTACTCTACTGTGTTTCCTATAGTGCCAGAACAGTGAGCTTGCTCAGAACAAAAGAACTGTGCTGCATACAAATACTGCCATATCTAGTTCAATTCTGCTTAGGAAACTGAAAAGAACAGTAGCTCCTGTTCAGTCCAATACACTGTACATGCCGGGAACAGATGCCAGAGCTATTTGCCCTGTGTATGACAATGGGAGCACAATAGTGACTCTTCTTACCAGAAAACAACTCTTGCTCGTAGGACAAGAATCTGCATGTGATTCAACTCCATTTAGGACTGGGAAACAAACGCTAGCTCGCCTAACAAGAAACACACTCTGCTTTTGAGAAAATAGCACTCTTCTACTCTACTGTGTTTCCTTTGGGTCCAAACAGTGAGCTTGCTCAGAACAAAAGGGCTGTGCTTCCTACACACACGGACCATATGTAGTTCATCTCTGCTTAGGAAACTGACAAGAACAGTAGCTCCTATTCACTCCAATACACTGTACTTGCTGGGAACAGACGCGAGTACTATTTGCACTGTGTATGTAAATGGGAGCACAATAGTGACTTTCCTTACCAGAAAACAACTCTTGGCCGTAGGACAAAAAACTGCATGTGATTCAACTCCATTTAGGACTGGGAAACAAACGCTATCTCGCCTTACAAAAAACACACTCTGCTTTTGAGAAAAGAGCACTCTTCTACTCTATTGTGTTTCCTAGGGGGTCTGAACAGTGTGCTTCCTCAGAACAAAAGAACTGTGCTTCCTACACACATGGGCCATATCTAGTTCATCTCTGCTTAGGAAACTGACAAGAACAGCAGCTCCGCTTCAGTCCAATACACTGTACTTGCTGGGAACAGAGGCCAGTGCTATTTGCCCTGTGTATGAAAATGGGAGCGCAATAGTGACTCTTCTTACCAGAAAACAACTCTTGCTCGTAGGACAAGAATCTGCATGTGATTCAACTCCATTTAGGACTGGGAAACCAATGCTAGCTCGCCAAACAAGAAACACACTCTGCTTTTGAGAAAAGAGCACTCTTCTACTCGACTGTGTATCCTATGGGGTCCGAACAGTGAGCTTGCTCAGAACAAAAGAACTTGGCTTCCTACACACACGGGCCCTATCTAGTTCAACTCTGCTTAGAAAACTGACATGAACAGTAGCTCCTCTTCAGTCCAATACACTGTACTTGCTGGGAACAGACGCGAGTGCTATTTGCACTGTGTATGGCAATGGGAGCACAATAGTGACTTTCCTTACCAGAAAACAACTCTTGCTCGTAGGACAAGAAACTGCATGTGATTCAGCTCCATTTAGGAATGGGAAAAAAATGCTAGCTCGCCTTACAAGAAACACACTCTGCTTTTGAGAAAAGAGCAGTCTTCTAGTCTACTGTGTTTCCTTTGGGGTCCAAACAGTGAGCTTGCTCAGAACAAAAGGACTGTGCTTCCTACACACACAGACCATATGTAGTTCGTCTCTGCTTAGGAAACTGACAAGAACAGTAGCTCCTATTCAGTCCAATACACTGTACTTGCTGGGAACAGACGCGAGTACTATTTGCACTGTGTATGTAAATGGGAGCACAATAGTGACTTTCCTTACCAGAAAACAACTCTTGGCCGTAGGACAAAAAACTGCATGTGATTCAACTCCATTTAGGACTGGGAAACAAACGCTATCTCGCCTTACAAAAAACACACTCTGCTTTTGAGAAAAGAGCACTCTTCTACTCTACTGTGTTTCCTAGGGGGCCTGAACAGTGTGCTTCCTCAGAACAAAAGAACTGTGCTTCCTATACACACGGGCCATATCTAGTTCATCTCTGCTTAGGAAACTGACAAGAACAGCAGCTCCGCTTCAGTCCAATACACTGTACTTGCTGGGAACAGAGGCCAGTGCTATTTGCCCTGTGTATGAAAATGGGAGCGCAATAGTGACTCTTCTTACCAGAAAACAACTCTTGCTCGTAGGACAAGAATCTGCATGTGATTCAACTCCATTTAGGACTGGGAAACCAATGCTAGCTCGCCAAACAAGAAACACACTCTGCTTTTGAGAAAAGAGCACTCTTCTACTCGACTGTGTATCCTATGGGGTCCGAACAGTGAGCTTGCTCAGAACAAAAGAACTTGGCTTCCTACACACACGGGCCATATCTAGTTCAACTCTGCTTAGGAAACTGACAAGAACAGTAGCTCCGCTTCAAACCAATACACTGTACTTGCTGGGAACAGATGCGAGTGCTATTTACACTGTGTATGGCAATGGGAGCGCAAGAGTGACTTTATTACCAGAAAACAACTCTTGCTCGTAGGACCAAAAACTGCATGTGATTCAACTCCATTTAGGACTGGGAAACAAACGCTAGCTCACCTTACAAGAAACACACTCTGCTTTTGAGAAAAGAGCAGTCTTCTACTCTACTGTGTTTCCTATGGGGTCCGAACAGTGAGCTTGCTCAGAACAAAAGAACTGTGCTTCCTACAAATATGGCCATATCTAGTTCAATTCTGCTTAGGAAACTGAAAAGAACAGTATATCCTCTTCAGTCCAATACACTGTACATGCTGGGAACAGACGCCAGGGCTATTTGCACTCTGTATGACAATGGGAGCACCCTAGTGACTCTTCTTACCAGAAAACAACTCTTGCTCGTAGGACCAGAAACTGTATGTGATTCAACTCCATTTAGGACTGGGAAACAAACGCTAGCTCTCCTTACAAGAAACACACTCTGCTTTTGAGAAAAGAGCACTCTTCTACTCTACTGTGTATCCTATGTGGTCGGAACAGTGAGCTTGCTCAGAACAAAAGAACTGTGCTTCCTACACACAGGGGCCATATCTAGTTCAACTCTGCTTAGGAAATTGACAAGAACAGCAGCTCCTCTTCAGTCCAATACACTGTACTTCCTGGGAACAGACGCGAGTGCTATTTGCACTGTGTATGGCAATGGGAGTGCAATAGTGACTTTCCTTACCAGAAAACAACTCTTGCCCAAGTACCAAAAACAGGATGTGATTCAACTCCATTTAGGACTTGGAAACAAACGCTAGCTTGCCTTACAAGAAACACACTCTGCTTTTGAGAAAAGAGCACTCTTCTACTCTACTGTGTTTCCTATGGCGTCTGAATAGTGAGCTTGCTCAGAACAAAAGAACTGTGCTTCCTACACCCATGGGCCATATCTAGTTCAACTCTGCTTAGGAAACTGACAAGAACAGTAGCTCTGCTTCAGTCCAATACACTGTACTTGCTGGGAACAGACGCGAGTGCTATTTGCACTGAGTATGGCAATGGGAGCTCAATAGTGACCTTCCTTACCAGAAAACAACTCTTCCTCGTAGGACCAAAAACTGCATGTGATTCAACGCCGTTTAGGACTGGGAAACAAATGCAAGCTCGCCTTACAAGAAACACACTCTGCTTTTGAGAAAAGAGCACTCTTCTACTCTACTGTGTTTCCTATAGTGCCAGAACAGTGAGATTGCTCAGAACAAAAGAACTGTGCTTCATACAAATACTGCCATATCTAGTTCAATTCTGCTTAAGCACCTGAAAAGAACAGTAGCTCCTGTTCAGTGCAATACACTGTACATTCTTGGAACAGACGACAGTGCTATTTGCCCTGTGTATGACAATGGGAGCGCAATAGTGACTCTTATTACCAGAAAACAAATCTTGCTCGTAGGACAAGAAACTGCATGTGATTCAACTCCATTTAGGACTGGGAAACAAAGGCTAGCTCACGTAACAAGAAACACACTCTGCTTTTGAGAAAAGAGCATTCTTCTACTCTACTGTGTTTCCTAGGGGGTCCGAACAGTGAGCTTGCTCAGAACAAAAGAACTGTGCTTCCTACACACACGGGCCATATCTAGTTCATCTCTGCTTAGGAAACTGACAACAACAGTAGCTCTGCTTTATTCCAATACACTGTACTTGCTGGGAACAGATGCGAGTGCTATTTGCACTGTGTATGGCAATGGGAGGGCAATAGTGACTTTATTACCAGAAAACAACTCTTGCTCGTAGGACCAAAAACTGCATGTGATTCAACTCCATTTAGGACTGGGAAACAAACGGTAGCTCGCCTTACAAGAAACACACTCTGCTTTTGAGAAAAGAGCACTCTTCTACTCTACTGTGTTTCCTAGGGGGTCCGAACAGTGAGCTAGCTCAGAACAAAAGAACTGGGCTTCCTACACACCTGGGCCATATCTAGTTCAACTCTGCTTAGGAAACTGACAAGAACAGTAGCTCCGCTTCAGTCCAATACACTGTACTTGCTGGGAACAGATGCGAGTGCTATTTACACTGTGTATGGCAATGGGAGCGCAACAGTGACTTTATTACCAGAAAACATCTCTTGCTCGTAGGACCAAAAACTGCATGTGATTCAACTCCATTTAGGACTGGGAAACAAACGCTAGCTCACCTTACAAGTAACACACTATGCTTTTGAGAAAAGAGCACTCTTCTAGTCTACTGTGTTTCCTATGGGGTCCGAACATTGAGCTTTCTCAGAACAAAAGAACTGTGCTTCCTACACACACGGGCCATATCTAGTTCAACTCTGCTTAGGAATCTGACAAGAACGGAAGCTCCTCTTCAGTCCAATACACTGTACTAGCTGGGAACAGACGCGAGTGCTATTTGCACTGTGTATGGCAATAGGAGCACAATAGTGACTCTTCTTATCAGAAAACAACTCTTACTCATAGGACAAGAAACTGCATGGGATTCAACTCCATTTCTGACTGGGAAACGAACACTAGCTCGCCTTACAAGAAAGACTCTCTGATTTTGAGAAAAGAGCGCTCTTCTATTCTACTGTGTTTCCTATGGGGTCAAAATAGTGAGCTTGCTCAGAACAAAAGAACTGTGCTTCCTGCACACAGGGGCCATATCTAGTTCAACTCTGCTTAGGAAACTGACAAGAACAGTAGCTCCGCTTCAGTCCAATACACTGTAATTGCTGGGAACAGATGCGAGTGCTATTTGCACTGTGTATAGAAATGGGAGCGCAATAGTGACTTTCCTTACCAGAAAACAAATCTTGGTCGGAGGACCAAAAACTGCATGTGATTCAACTCCATTTAGGACTGGGAAACAAATGCTAGCTCGCCTTACAAGAAACACACTCTGCTTTGTAGAAAAGAGCACTCTTCTACTCTAGTGTGTTTCCTATGGGGTCCGAATAGTGAGCTTGCTCAGAACAAAAGAACTGTGCTTCCTACACCCATGGGCCATATCTAGTTCAACTCTGCTTAGGAAACTGACAAGAACAGTATCTCCGCTTCAGTCCAATACACTGTACTTGCTGGGAAGAGACGCGAGTGCTATTTGCACTGAGTATGGAAATGGGAGCGCAATAGTGACCTTCCTTACCAGAAAACAACTCTTCCTCGTAGGACCAAAAACTGCATGTGATTCAACGCCGTTTAGGACTGGGAAACAAATGCAAGCTCGCCTTACAAGAAACACACTCTGCTTTTGAGAAAAGAGCACTCTTCTACTCTACTGTGTTTCCTATAGGGCCAGAACAGTGAGATTCAGAACAAAACAACTGTGCTTCATACAAATACTGCCATATCTAGTTCAATTCTGCTTAGGAAACTGAAAAGAACAGTAGCTCCTGTTCAGTACAATACACTGTACATTCTTGGAACAGACGACAGTGCTATTTTCCCTGTGTATGACAATGGGAGCGCAATAGTGACTCTTATTAACAGAAAACAACTCTTGCTCGTAGGACAATAAACTGCATGTGATTCAACCCCATTTAGGACTGGGAAACAAACGCTAGCTCACGTAACAAGAAACACACTCTGCTTTTGAGAAAAGAGCACTCTTCTTCTCGACTGTGTATCCTATGGGGTCCGAACAGTGAGCTTGCTCAGAACAAAAGAACTGGGCTTCCTACACACACGGGCCATATCTAGTTCAACTCTGCTTAGGAAACTGATAAGAACAGTAGCTCCGCTTCAGTCCAATACACTGTACTTGCTGGGAACATATGCGAGTGCTATTTACACTGTGTATGGCAATGGGAGTGCAACAGTGACTTTATTACCAGAAAACAACTCTTGCTCGTAGGACCAGAAACTGCATGTGATTCAGCTCCATTTAGGACTGGGAAACAAATGCTAGCTCGCCTTACCAGAAACACACTCTGCTTTTGAGAAAAGAGTACTCTTCTACTCTACTGTGTTTCCTTTGGGGTCTGAACAGTGAGCTTGCTCAGAACAAAAGAACTGTGCTTCCTACACCCATGGGCCATATCTAGTTCAACTCTGCTTAGGAAACTGACAAGAACAGTAGCTCCTATTCAGTCCAATACACTGTACTTGCTGGGAACTGACGTGAGTGCTATTTGCACTGTGTATGTAAATGGGAGCGCAATAGTGACTTTCCTTACCAGAAAACACCTCTTGCTCGTAGGACCAGAAACTGCATGGGATTCAACTCCATTTCTGACTGGGTAAACAACCACTAGCTCTTCTTACAAGAAACACACTCTGCTTTTGAGAAAAGAGCACTCTTCTACTCTACTGTGTTTCCTATAGTGCCAGAACAGTGAGCTTGCTCAGAACAAAAGAACTGTGCTGCATACAAATACTGCCATATCTAGTTCAATTCTGCTTAGGAAACTGAAAAGAACAGTAGCTCCTGTTCAGTCCAATACACTGTACATGCCGGGAACAGATGCCAGAGCTATTTGCCCTGTGTATGACAATGGGAGCACAATAGTGACTCTTCTTACCAGAAAACAACTCTTGCTCGTAGGACAAGAATCTGCATGTGATTCAACTCCATTTAGGACTGGGAACAAACGCTAGCTCGCCTAACAAGAAACACACTCTGCTTTTGAGAAAAGAGCACTCTTCTACTCTACTGTGTTTCCTTTGGGTCCAAACAGTGAGCTTGCTCAGAACAAAAGGGCTGTGCTTCCTACACACACGGACCATATGTAGTTCATCTCTGCTTAGGAAACTGACAAGAACAGTAGCTCCTATTCACTCCAATACACTGTACTTGCTGGGAACAGACGCGAGTACTATTTGCACTGTGTATGTAAATGGGAGCACAATAGTGACTTTCCTTACCAGAAAACAACTCTTGGCCGTAGGACAAAAAACTGCATGTGATTCAACTCCATTTAGGACTGGGAAACAAACGCTATCTCGCCTTAGAAAAAACACACTCTGCTTTTGAGAAAAGAGCACTCTTCTACTCTATTGAGTTTCCTAGGGGGTCTGAACAGTGTGCTTCCTCAGAACAAAAGAACTGTGCTTCCTACACACATGGGACATATCTAGTTCATCTCTGCTTAGGAAACTGACAAGAACAGCAGCTCCGCTTCAGTCCAATACACTGTACTTGCTGGGAACAGAGGCCAGTGCTATTTGCCCTGTGTATGAAAATGGGAGCGCAATAGTGACTCTTCTTACCAGAAAACAACTCTTGCTCGTAGGACAAGAATCTGCATGTGATTCAACTCCATTTAGGACTGGGAAACCAATGCTAGCTCGCCAAACAAGAAACACACTCTGCTTTTGAGAAAAGAGCACTCTTCTACTCGACTGTGTATCCTATGGGGTCCGAACAGTGAGCTTGCTCAGAACAAAAGAACTTGGCTTCCTACACACACGGGCCATATCTAGTTCAACTCTGCTTAGGAAACTGACAAGAACAGTAGCTCCGCTTCAGTCCAATGCACTGTACTTGCTGGGAAAAGATGCGAGTGCTATTTACACTGTGTATGGCAATGGGAGCGCAACAGTGACTTTATTACCAGAAAACAACTCTTGCTCGGAGAACCAAAAACTGGATGTGATTTAACTCCATTTAGGACTGGGAAACAAACGCTAGCTCACCTTACAAGAAACACACTCTGCTTTTGAGAAAAGAGCACTCTTCTACTCTACTGTGTTTCCTATGGGGTCCGAACAGTGAGCTTGCTCAGAACAAAAGAACTGTGCTTCCTACACACGGGCCATATCTATTTCAACTCTGCTTAGGAAACTGACAAGAACGGTAGCTTCTCCTCAGTCCAATACACTGTACTAGCTGTGAACAGACGAGAGTGCTATTTGCACTGTGTAAGGCAATAGGAGCACAATAATGACTCTTCTTATCAGAAAACAACTCTTGCTCATAGGACCAGAAACTGCATGGGATTCAACTCCATTTCTGACTGGGAAACAAACGCTAGCTCACCTTACAAGAAACACACTCTGCTTTTGAGAAAAGTGCACTCTTCTACTCTACTGTGTTTCTATGGGGTCCGAACAGTGAGCTTGCTCAGAACAAAAGAACTGTGCTTCCTACACACACGGACCATATGTAGTTCAACTCTGCTTAGGAAACTGACAAGAACAGTAACTCTGCTTCAGTCCAATACACTGTACTTGCTGGGAACAGATGCGAGTGCTATTTGCACTGTGTATGGCAATAGGAGCACAATAATGACTCTTCTTATCAGAAAACAACTCTTGCTCATAGGACCAGAAACTGCATGGGATTCAACTCCATTTCTGACTGGGAAACAAACACTAGCTCGCCTTACAAGAAAGACACTCTGATTTTGAGAAAAGAGCACTCTTCTACTCTACTGTGTTTCCTACGGGGTCCGAATAGTGAGCTTGCTCAGAACAAAAGAACTGTGCTTCCTACACACAGAGGCCATATCTAGTTCAACTCTGCTTAGGAAACTGACAAGAACAGTAGCTCCGCTTCAGTCCAATACACTGTACTTGCTGGGAACAGACGCGAGTGCTATTTGCACTGTGTATGTAAATCGGATACACAATAGTGACTTTCCTTACCAGAAAACAACTCTTGGTCGTAGGACAAAAAACTGCATGTGATTCAACTCCATTTAGACTGGGAAACAAACGCTAGCTCGCCTTACAAGAAACACACTCTGCTTTAGAGAAAAGAGCACTCTTCTACTCTACTGTGTTTCCTATGAGGTCCAAACAGTGAGCTTTCTCAGAACAAAAGAACTGTGTTTCCTACTCACACGGGCCATATCTAGTTCAACTCTGCTTAGAAAACTGACAAGAACAGTAGCTCCTTTTCAGTCCAATACACTGTACTTGCAGGGAACAGCCGTGAGTGCTATTTGCATTGTGTATGGCAATGGGAGCTCAATAGTGACTCTTCTTACCAGAAAAAAACTCTTGCTCATAGGACCAAAAACTGCATGGGATTCAACTCCATTTCGGACTGGGAAACAACCACTAGCTTGCCTTTCAAGAAACACAATCTGCTTTTGAGAAAAGAGCACTCTTCTACTCTACTGTGTTTCTTATAGGGCCAGAACAGTGAGCTTGCTCAGAACAAAAGAACTGTGCTTCCTACACACGGGCCATATCTAGTTCAATTCTGCTTAGAAACTGACAAGAACGGTAGATCCGCTTCAGTCCAATACACTGTACATTCTGGGAACAGACGCCAGTGCTATTTGCCCTGTGTATGGCAATGGGAGCACAATAGTGACTCTTCTTACCAGAAAACAACTCTTGCTCGTAGGACCAAAAACTGCATG
>NW_026737329.1:0-44000 GCF_949786415.1 Peromyscus eremicus | reverse complement strand
AGCTCGCGTTTGTTTCCCAGTCCTAAATGGAGTTGAGTCACAGGCAGTTTTTGGTCCTATGAGCAAGAGTTGTTTTCTGGTAAGAAGAGTCACTATTGCGCTCCGAATGCCGTACACAGTGCAAATAGCACTCGCGTCTGTTCCCAGCAAGCAAAGTGTATTGGACTGAATAGGAGCTACTGTTCTCGTCAGTTTCATAAGCAGAGTTGAACTAGATATGGTCCATGTGTGTAGGAAGCAGAGTTCTTTTGTTCTGAGCAAGCTCACTGTTTGGACCCTATAGGAAACACAGTAGAGTAGAAGATTGCTCTTTTCTCAAAAGAAGAGTGTGTTTCTTGTAAGGCGAGCTAGCGTTTGTTTCCCAGTCCTAAACGGAGTTGAATCACATGCATTTTCTGGTCCTACGAGCAAGAGATGTTTTCTGGTAAGGAAAGTCACTATTGCGCTCCCATTGCCATACACAGTGCAAATAGCACTCGCGTCTGTTCCCAGCAAGTACAGTGTATTGGACTGAAGTGGAGCTAATGTTCTTGTCAGTTTCCTAAGCAGAGTTGAACTAGATATGGCCCGTGTGTAGGAAGCACAGTTCTTTTGTTCTGAGCCAGCTCACTGTTCTGGCCCTACAGGAAACAGAGTAGAATAAAAGAGTGCTCTTTTCTCTAAAGCAGAGTGTGTTTCTTGTAAGGCGAGCTAGCGTTTGTTTCCCAGACCTAAATGGAGTTGAGTCACATGCATTTTTTTGTGCTACGAGCAAGAGTTGTTTTCTGGTAAGACGAGTCACTATTGTGCTCCAATTGCCATACACAGTGCAAATAACACTTGCGTCTCTTCCCCGCAAGTACAGTGTATTGGACTGAAGAGGAGCTACTGTTCTTGTCAGTATCCTAAGCAGAGTTGAACTAGATATGGTCGATGTGTGTAGGAAGCACAGTTCTTTTGTTCTGAGCAAGCTCACTGTTTGGACCCCAAAGGAAACACAGTAGAGTAGAAGAGTGTTCTTTTCTCAGAAGCAGAGTGTGCTTCTTGTAAGGCGAGCTAGCATTTGTTTCCCAGTCCTAAATGGCGTTGAATCACATGCAGTGTGTGGTCCTACGATCAAGAGTTGTTTTCTGGTAAGGAAAGCCACTGTTGCGCTCTCATTGCAATACACAGTGCAAATAGCACTCACGTCTGTTCCCAGGAAGTACAGTGTATTGGACTGAGGAGGAGCTACTGTTCTGGTCAGTCTCCTAAGCAGAGTTGAACTAGATATGGCCCGTGTGTCTAGGAAGCACAGTTCATTTGTTCTGAGCAAGCTGACTGTTCTGGCCCTATGGGAAACACTGTAGAGTAGAAGAGTGCTCTTTTCTCAAAAGCAGAGTGTGTTTCTTGTAAGGCGAGCTAGAGTTTGTTTCCCAGTCCTAAATGGAGTGGATTCACATGCAGTTTCTGGTCCTACGAGCAAGAGTTTTTTTCTGGTAAGAAGAGTCACTTTTGCGCTGCCGTTGCCATACACAGGACAAATAGCACTGGCGTGTGTTCCCTACAGTACAGTGTATTGGACTGAAGAGGAGCTACTGTTTTGTCAGGTTCCTAAGCAGAATTGAACTAGATATGGCTGTGTGTGTAGGAAGCACAGTTCTTTTGTTCTGAGAAAGCTCATTGTTTGGACCCCATAGGAAACACAGTAGAGTAGAAGAGTGCTCTTTTCTCAAAAGCAGAGTGTGTTTTTTGTAAGGCAAGCTATCATTTGTTTCCCAGTCCTAAATGGGGTTGAATCACATGCAATTTCTGGTCCTATGAGCAAGAGTTGTTTTCTGGTAAGGAAAGTCACTATTGTGCTCCCTTTGCCATACACAGTGCAAATAGCACTCGCGTATGTTCCCAGCAAGTACAGTGTATCGGACTGAAGAGGAGCTACTGTTCTTGTCAGTTTCCGAAGCAGAGTTGAACTAGATATGGTCCATGTGTGTAGGAATTACAGTTCTTTTGTTCTGAGTAAGCTCACTGTTTGGACCCCGTAGGAAACACAGTAGAGTAGAAGAGTGCTCTTTTCTCAAAAGCAGAATGTGTTTCTTGTAAGGCGAGCTAGCGTTTGTTTCCCAGTCTTAAAAGGAGTTGAGTCACATGCAGTTTCTGGTCCTACGAGCAAGAGTTTTTTTCTGGTAGGGAAAGTCACTATTGCGCTCCCATTGTCATTCACAGGGCAAATAGCATTGGCGTCTGTTCCTAGCAAGTACAGTGTATTGGACTGAAGAGGAGCTACTGTTCTTGTCAGTTTCCTAAGCAGAGTTGAACTAGGTATAACCCGTGTGTGTAGGAAGCACAGTTCTTTTGTTCTGAGCAAGCTCACTATTCTGGCCCTAAAAGAATCACAGTAGAGTAGAAGAGTGCTCTTTTCTCAAATCAGAGTGTGTTTCTTGTAATGCGAGCTAGCATTTGTTTCCGAGTCCTACATGTAGTTGAATCACATGCAGTTTTTGATCCTACGAGCAGAGTTGTTTTCTGGTAAGGAAAGTCACTATTGTGCTCCCATTGCCATACACAGTGCAAATAGCACTGGCGTCTGTTCCCAGCATTTACAGTGTATTGGCCTCAAAAGGAGCTACTGTTCTTGTCAGTTTGCTAAGCAGAGTTGAACTAGACATGGCCCGTGTGTGTAGGAAGCACAGTTCTTTTGTTCTGAGCAAGCTCACTGTTCTGGCACTATAGGAAACACAGTAGAGTAGAAGAGTGCTCTTTTCTCAAAAGCAGAGTGTGTTTCTAGTAAGGCGAGCTAGCGTTTGTTTCCCAGTCCTAAATGGAGTTGAATCACATGCAGTTTCTGGTCCTACGAGCAAGAGTTGTTTTCTGGTAAGTAGAGTCACTATTGTGCTCCAATTGTCATACACAGGGCAAATAGCACTCGCGTCTGTTCCCATCAAGTACAGTGTATTGGACTGAAGAGGAGCTACTGTTCTTGTCAGTTTCCAAAGCAGAGTTGAAGTAGATTTGTCCCGTGTGTGTAGGAAGCACAGTTCTTTTGTTCTGAGCAAGCTCACTGTTCGGACCCCATAGGAAACACAATAGAGTAGAAGAGTGCTCTTTTCTCAAAAGCAGAGTGTGTTTCTTGTAATCGAGCTAGCGTTTGTTTCCCAGTCCTAAATGGAGTTGAGTCACATGCAGTTTCTGGTCCTACAAGCAAGAGTTGTTTTCTGGTAAGAAGAGTCACTATTGCGCTCCCATTGTCATACACAGGGCAAATAGCACTGGCGTCTGTTCCCAGCATGTACAGTGTATTGGATTGAAGAGGATCTACTGTTCTTGTCAGTTTCCTAAGCAGAGTTGAACTGGATATAGTCGGTGTGTGTAGGAAGCACAGTTCTTTTGTTCTGAGCAAGCTCACTATTCTGGCCCTACAAAAAAACACATTAGACTAGAAGAGTGCTCTTTTCTCAAAAACAGAGTTTGTTTATTGTAAGGCGAGCTAGCGTTTGTTTCCCAGTTATAAATGTAGTTGAATCACGTGCAGTTTCTGGTCCTACGAGCAAGAGTTGTTTTCTGGTAAGAAGAGTCACTATTGCGCTCCCATTATCATACACAGGGCAAATAGCACTGGCGTCTGTTCCCAGCATGTAAAGTGTATTGGACTGAAGAGGAGCTACTGTTCTTGTCAGTTTCCTAAGCAGAGTTGAACTAGATATAGCCCGTGTGTGTAGGAAGCACAGTTCTTTTGTTCTGAGCAAGCTCACTATTCTGGCCCTATAGGAAGCACAGTAGAGTAGAAGAGTGCTCTTTTCTCAAAAGCAGAGTGTGTTTCTTGTAAGGCGAGGTAGCGTTTGTTTCCCAGTCCTAAATGAAGTTGAATCACATGCAGTTTTTGGTCCTACGAGCTAGAGTTGTTTTCTGGTAAAGAAAGTCACTATTGTGCTCCCACTGCCATACACAGCGCAAATAGCTCTCGTGTCTGTTCCCACCAAGTACAGGGTTTTAGACTGAAGAGGAGCTACTGTTCTTGTCAGTTTCCTAAGCAGAGTTGAACTAGATATAGCCCGTGTGTGTAGGAAGCACAGTTCTTTTGTTCTGAGCAAGCTCACTCTTTGGATCCCATAGGAAACACAGTAGAGTAAAAGAGTGGTCTTTTCTCTAAAGGAGTGTGTTTCTTGTAAGGTGAGCTAGTGTTTGTTTCCCAGTCTGAAATGGAGTTGAATCCCATGCAGTTTCTGGTCCTACGAGCAAGAGTTGTTATCTCATAAGAAGAGTCACTATTGCGCTCCCATTTCCATACACAGTGCAAATAGCACTCGCGTCTGTTCACAGCAAGTACAGTGTATTGGAATGAAGAGGAGCTACTGTTCTTGTCAGTTTCCTAGCAGAGTTGAACTAGATATGTCACGTGTGTGTAGGAAGCACAGTTCTTTTGTTCTGAGCAAGCTCACTGTTCGGACCCCATAGGAAACACAGTAGAGTAGAAGAGTGCTCTTTTCTCAAAAGCAGAGTGTGTTTCTTGTAATCGAGCTAGCGTTTGTTTCCCAGTCCTAAATGGAGTTGTGTCACATGCAGTTTCTGGTCCTATGAGCAAGAGTTGTTTTCTGGTAAGAAGAGTCAGTATTGCGCTCCCATTGTCATACACAGGGTAAATAGCACTGGCGTCTGTTCCCAGCATGTACAGTGTATTGGACTGAAGAGGATCTACTGTTCTTGTCAGTTTCCTAAGCAGAGTTGAACTAGATATAGTCGGTGTGTGTACTAAGCACAGTTCTTTTGTTCTGAGCAAGCTCACTATTCTGGCCCTACAAAAAAAAACACTAGACTAGAAGAGTGCTCTTTTCTCAAAAGCAGAGTTTGTTTATTGTAAGGCGAGCTAGCGTTTGTTTCCCAGTTATAAATGGAGTTGAATCACGTGCAGTTTCTGGTCCTATGAGCAAGAGTTGTTTTCTGGTAAGAACAGTCACTATTGCGCTCCCATTACCATACACAGGGCAAATAGCACTGGCGTTTGTTCACAGCATATACAGTGTATTGGACTGAAGAGGAGCTACTGTTCTTGTCAGTTTCCTAAGGGAGTTGAACTAGATATAGCCCGTGTGTGTAGGAAGCACAGGTCTTTTGTTCTGAGCAAGCTCACTATTCTGGCCCTATAGGAAACACAGTAGAGGAGAAGAGTGCTCTTTTCTCAAAAGCAGAGTGTTTTTTTGTAAAGCAAGCTAGCGTTTGTTTCCCAGTCATAAATGGAGTTGAATCACATGCAGTTTCTGGTCCTATGAGCAAGAGTTGTTTTCTGGTAAGAAGAGTCACTATTGCGCTCCCATTGTCATACACAGGGCAAATAGCACTGGCGTCTGTTCCCATCAAGTACAGTGTATGGGACTGAAGAGGAACTACTGTTTTTGTTAGTTTCCTAAGGAAAATTGAACTAGATATGGCCGTGTGTGTAGGAAGCACAGTTCTTTTGTTCTGAGTAAGCTCACTGTTCTGGCCCTATAGGAAACACACTAGAGTAGAAGAGTGGTCTTTTCTCAAATCAGAGTGTGTTTCTTGTAAGGCGAGCTAGCGTTTGTTTCCCAGTCCTAAATGGAGTTGAATCACATGTAGTTTTTGATCCTACGTGCAAGAGTTGTTTTCTGGTAAGGAAAGTCACTATTGCGCTCCCATTGCCACACACAGTGCAAAGAGGACTCGCGTCTGTTCCCATCAAGTTCAGTGTATTGGACTGAAGAGGAGCTACTGTTCTTGTCAGTTTCCTAAGTGGAGATAAACTAGATATGGCCCGTGTGTGTAGGAAGCACAGTTCTTTTGTTCTGAGCAAGCTCACTGTTCTGGCCCTATAGGAAAAACAGTAGATTAGAAGAGTGATCTTTTCTCAAAAGCAAAGTGTGTTTCTTGTAAGGCAAGCTAGTGTTTGTTTCCCAGTCCTAAATGGAGTTGAATCACATGCAGTGTCTGGTCCTACGAGCAAGAGTTGTTTTCTGGTAAGAAGAGTCACTATTGAGCTCCCATTGTCATACACAGGGCAAATAGCACTGGCGTCTGTTCCCACCAAGTACAGTGTATTGGACTGAAGAGGATCTACTGTTCTTGTCAGTTTCCTAAGCAGAGTTAAACTAGATATAGCCCGTGTGTGTAGGAAGCACAGTTCTTTTGTTGTGAGGAAGCTCACTATTCTGGTCCTATAGGAAATACAGTAGAGTAGAAGAGTGCTCTTTTCTCAAAAGCAGAGAGTGTTTCTTGTAAGGCGAGCTAGCGTTTGTTTCCCGTCCTAAAAGGAGTTGAATCACATGCAGTTTCTGGTCCTACGAGCAAGAGTTGTTTTCTGGTAAGAAGAGTCACTATTTCGCTCCCATTGCCATATACAGTGCAAATAGCACTCGCGTCTGTTCCTAGCAAGTACAGTGTATGGGACTGAAGAGGATCTACTGTTCTTGTTAGTTTCCTAAACAAAATTGAACTAGATATGGTCGTGTGTGTAGGAAGCACAGTTCTTTTGTTCTGAGTAAGCTCACTGTTCTGGCCCTATAGGAAACACAGTAGAGTAGAAGAGTGATCTTTTCTCAAAAGCAGAGTGTGTTTCTTGTAAGGGGACCTAGCATTTGTTTCCCAGTCCTAAATGTAGTTGAATCACATGCAGTTTTTGATCCTACGAGCAAGAGTTGTTTTCTGGTAAGGAAAATCACTATTGCCCTCCCATTGCAACACACAGTGCAAAGAGGCCTCGCGTCTGTTCCCATCAAGTTCAGTGTATTGGACTGAAGAGGAGCTACTGTTCTTGTCAGTTTCCTAAGCAGATTTGAACTAGATATGGCCCGTGTGTGTAGGAAGCACAGATCTTTTGTACTGTAAGCTCACTGATCGAACCCATAGGAAACACATTAGAGTAGAAGTGTGCCCTTTTATCAAAAGCTGAGTGTTTTTCTTGTAAGGCAAGCTAGCGATTGTTGCGCAGTCCTAAATGGAGTTGAATCACATGCAGTTTCTGGTCCTACGAGCAAGAGTTGTTTTTCTTGTAAAAAGAGTCACTATTGCGCTCCCATTGTCATACACAGGGCAAATAGCACTGGCGTCTGTTCCCAGCATGTACAGTGTATTGGACTGAAGAGATCTACTGTTCTTGTCGGTTTCCTAAGCAGAGTTGAACTAGATATAGTCGGTGTGTGTAGGAAGCACAGTTCATTTGTTCTGAGCAAGCTCACTATTCTGGCCCTACAAAAAAACACATTAGACTAAAAGAGTGCTCTTTTCTCAAAAGCAGAGTTTGTTTATTGTAAGGCGAGCTAGCATTTGTTTCCCCGTCCTAAATGGAGTTGAATCACATGCAGTTTCTGGTCCTACGAGCAAGAGTTGTTTTCTGGTAAGAAGAGTCACTATTGCGCTCGCATTATCATACACAGGGCAAATAGCACTGGCGTCTGTTCCCAGCATGTACAGTGTATTGGACTGAAGAGGAGCTACTGTTCTTGTCAGTTTCCTAAGCAGAGATGAACTAGATATAGCCCGTGTGTGTAGGAAGCACAGTTCTTTTGTTCTGAGCAAGCTCACTATTCTGGCCCTATAGGAAACACAGTAGAGTAGAAGAGTGCTCTTTTCTCAAAAGCAGAGTGTTTTTCTTGTAAAGCGAGCTAGCGTTTGATTCCCACTCGTAAATGGAGTTGAATCACATGCAGTTTCTGGTCCTACGAGCAAGAGTTTTTTTTTCTGGTAAGAAGAGTCACTATTGAACTCCCATTGTCATACACAGGGCAAATAGCGCTGGCGTCTGTTCCCAGCAAGTACAGTGTATTGGACTGAAGAGGAGCTACTGTTCTTCTCAGTTTCCTAAGCAGAGTTGAACTAGATATAGCCCGTGTATGTAGGAAGCACAGTTCTTTTGTTCTGAGCAAGCTCACTGTTTGGACCCCAAAGGAAACACAGTAGAGTAGAAGAGTGATTTTTTCTCAAAAGCAGAGTGTGTTTCTTGTAAGGCGAGCTAGCGTTTGTTTCGCAGTCCTAAATGGAGTTGAATCACATGTAGTTTTTGATCCTAAGAGCAAGAGTTGTTTTCTGGTAAGTAAAGTCACTATTGTGCTCCCATTGCCACACACAGTGCAAAGAGGACTCGCGTCTGTTCCCATCAAGTACAGTGTATTGGACTGAAGAGGAGCTACTGTTCTTGTCAGTTTCCTAAGCAGAGTTGAACTAGATATGGCCCCTGTGTGTAGGAAGCACATTTCTTTTGTTCTGAGCAAGCTGACTGTTCGGACACCATAGGAAACACAGTAGAGTAGAAGAGTGCTCTTTTCTCAAAAGCAGAGTGTGTTTCTTGTAAGGCGAGCTAGTGTTTGTTTCCCAGTCTGAAATGGAGTTGAATCCCATGCAGTTTCTGGTCCTACGAGCAAGAGATGTTTTCTGGTAAGAAGAGTCACTATTGTGCTCCCATTGCCATATACAGTGCAAATAGCTCTCGCGTCTGTGCCCAGCAAGTGCAGTGTATTGGACTGAAGAGGAGCTACTGTTCTTGTCAGTTTCCTAAGCAGAGTTAAACTAGATATAGTCGGTGTGTATAGGAAGCACAGTTCTTTTGTTCTGAGCAAGCTCACTATTCTGGCCTTACAAAAAACACATTAGACTAGAAGAGTGCTCTTTTCTCAAAAGCAGAGTGTGTTTATTGTAAGGCGAGCTAGCGTTTGTTTCCCAGTTATAAATGGAGTTGAATCACATGCAGTTTCTGGTCCTACGAACAAGAGTTGTTTTCTGGTAAGAAGAGTCACTATTGCGCTCCCATTATCATACACAGGGCAAATAGCACTGGCGTCTGTTCCCAGCATGTACAGTGTATTGGACTGTAGAAGAGCTACTGTTCTTGTCAGTTTCCTAAGCAGAGTTGAACTAGATATAACCCGTGTGTGTAGGAAGCACAGTTCTTTTGTTTTGAGCAAGCTAACTATTCTGGCCCTATAGGAAACACAGTAGAGTAGAAGACTGGTCTTTTCTCAAAAGCAGAGTGTTTTTCTTGAAAAGCGAGCTAGCGTTTGTTTACCAGTCCTAAATGGAGTTGAATCACATGCAGTTTCTGGTCCTTCGAGCAAGAGTTGTTTTCTGGTAAAAAGTGTCACTATTGTGCTCCCATTGTCATACACAGGGCAAATAGCACTGGCGTCTGTTCCCAGCAAGTACAGTGTATGGGACGGAAGAGGATCTACTGTTCTTGTCAGTTTCCTAAGCAGAATTGAACTTGATATGGCCGTGTGTAAGAAGCACAATTCTTTTGTTCTGAGCAAGCTCACTGTTTTGGCCCTGTAGGAAACACAGTAGAGTAGAAGAGTGCTCTTTTCTCAAAAGCAGAGTGTGTTTCTTGTAAGGCGAGCTAGCGTTTGTTTCCCAGTCCTAAATGGAGTTGAATCACATGCAGTTTTTGGTCCTAAGAGCTAGAGTTGTTTTCTGGTAAGGAAAGTCACTATTGAGCTCCCATTGCAATACATAGTGCAAATAGCACTTGCGTCAGTTCCCAGCAAGTACACTGTATTGGAATGAAGATGAGCTACTGTTCTTCTCAGTTTCCTAAGCAGAGTTGAACTAGATATGGCCCCTGTGTGTAGGAAGCACAGTTCTTTTTTTCTGAGCAAGCTCACTATTCTGGCCCTATAGGAAACACAGTAGAGTAGAAGAGTGCTCTTTTCTCAAAAGCAGAGTGTGTTTCTTGTAAGGCGAGCTAGCGTTTGGTTCCCATCTTAAATAGAGTTGAATCACATGCAGTTTCTGGTCCTATGAGCTAGAGTTGTTTTCTGGTAAGGAAAGTCACTATTGCGCTCCCATTGACATACACAGTGCAAATAGCACTCGCGTCAGTTCCCAGCAAGTACAGTGTATTGCACTGAAGAGGAGCTACTGTTCTTGTCAGTTTCCTAAGTAGAGTTGAACTAGATATGGCCCGTGTGTGTAGGAAGCACAGTTCTTTTGTTCTGAGCAAGCTCACTGTTCGGACTCCATAGGAAACACTGTAGAGTAGAAGAGTGCTCTTTTCTCAAAAGAAGAAAGTGTTTCTTGTAAGGCGAGCTGGCGTTTGTTTCCCGTCCTAAAAGGAGATGAATCACATGCAGTTTCTGGTCCTACGAGCAAGAGTTGTTTTCTGGTAAGGTTAATCACTATTGCGCTCCCATTGCCATACATAGTGCAAATAGCACTCGCGTCTGTTCCCAGCATGTACAGTGTATTGGACTGAAAAGGATCTATTGTTCTTGTCAGTTTCCTAAGCAGAATTGAACTAGATATGGCCGTGTATGTAGGAAGCACAGTTCTTTTGTTCTGAGCAAACTCTCTGTTCTGGCGCTATAGGAAACACAGTAGAGTAGAAGAGTCCTCTTTTCTCAAAAGCAGAGTGTGTTTCTTTTAAGGAGAGCTAGCGTTTGTTTCCCAGTCCTAAATGGAGTTGAATCACATGCAGTTTCTCGTCCTACGTGCAAGAGTTGTTTTCTGGAAAGGAAAGTCATTATTGTGCTCCCATTGCCATACATAGTGCAAATAGCACTCACGTCTGTTCCTAGCAAGTACAGTGTATTGGACTGAAGAGGAGCTACTGTTCTTGTCAGTTTCCTAAGCAGAATTGAACTAGATATGGCCATGTATGTAGGAAGCACAGTTCTTTTGTTCTGAGCAAGCTCACTGTTCGGACCCCATAGGGAACACAGTAGAGTAGAAGAGTGCTCTTTTCTCAAAAGCAGAGTGTGTTTCTTGTAAGGCGAGCTAGCGTTTGTTTCCCAGTCCTAATTGGAGTTGAATCACATGCAGGTTCTGGTCCTACGAGCAAGAGTTGTTTTCTTGTAAGGAAAGTCACTATTGCGCTCCCATTGCCATACATAGTGCAAATAGCACTCGCGTCTGTTCCCAGCATGTACAGTGTATTGGACTGAAAAGGATCTACTGTTCTTGTCAGTTTCCTAAGCAGAATTGAACTAGATATGGCCATGTATGTAGGAAGCACAGTTCTTTTGTTCTGAGCAAGTTCTCTGTTCTGGCCCTATAGGAAACACAGTAGAGTACAAGAGTCCTCTTTTCTCAAAAGCAGAGTGTGTTTCTTGTAAGTCGAGCTAGCGTTTGTTTCCCAGTCCTAAATGAAGTTGAATCACATGCAGTTTCTGGTCCTACGAGCAAGAGTTGTTTTCTGGAAAGGAAAGTCATTATTGCGCTCCCATTGCCATACATAGTGCAAATAGCACTCGCGTCTGTTCCCATCAAGTACAGTGTATTGGACTGAAGAGGAGCTACTGTTCTTGTCAGTTTCCTAAGCAGAGTTGAACTAGATATGGTCCATTTGTTTAGGAAGCACAGTTCTTTTGTTCTGAGCAAGCTCACTGTTCGGACACCATAGGAAACACTGTAGAGTAGAAGAGTGCTCTTTTCTCAAAAGCAGAGTGTGTTTTTCTTGAAAGGCAAGCTAGTGTTTGTTTCCCAGTCAGAAATGGAATTGAATCCCGTGCAGTTTCTGGTCCTATGAGCAAGAGTTTTTTTCTGGTAAGAAGAGTCACTATTGCGCTCCAATTGTCATACACAGGGCAAATAGCACTGGTGTCTGTTCCCAGCATGTGCAGTGTATTTGACTGAAGAGGGTATACTGTTCTTGTCAGTTTCCTAAGCTGAATTGAACTAGATATGGCCCGTGTGTGTAGGAAGCACACTTCTTTTGTGTTGTGCAAGCTTACTGTTCTGGCCCTATAGGAAACACAGTAGAGTAGAAGAGTGCTCTTTTCTCAAAAGCAGAGTGTGTTTCTTGTAAGGCGAGCTAGCATTTATTTCCCAGTTGTAAATGGAGTTGAATCACATGCAGTTTTTGGTCCTATGAGCAAGAGTTTTTTTCTGGTAAGGAATGTCACTATTGCGCTCCCATTGACATATACAGTGCAAATAGCACTCGCTTCTGTTCCTAGCAAGTACAGTGTATTGGACTGAAGAGGAGCTACAGTTCTTGTCAGTTTCCTAAGCAGTGTTGAACTAGATATGGCACGTGTGTGTATGAAGCACAGTTCTTTTTTTCTGAGCAAGATCTCTATTCTGGCCCTATAGGAAACACAGTAGAGTAGAAGAGTGCTCTTTTCTCAAAAGCAGAGTGTGTTTCTTGTAAGTCCAGCTAGTGTTTTTTTCCCAGTCCTATATGGAGTTGAATCACATGCAGTTTCTGGTCCTACGAGCAAGAGTTGTTTTCTGGTAAGAAGAGTCACTATTGCGCTCCCATTGTAATACACAGGACAAATAGCACTCGCGTCTGTTCCCAGCATTTACAGTGTATTGGACTGAAAAGGATCTATTGTTCGTGTCAGTTTCCTAAGCAGAATTGAACTAGATATGGCCCTGTATGTAGGAAGCACAATTCTTTTGTTCTGAGCAAGCTCACTGTTTGGACCCCATAGGAAACACAGTAGAGTAGAAGAGTGCTCTTTTCTCAAAAGCAGAGTGTGTTTATTGAAAGGCGAGCTAGTGTTTGTTTCCCAGTCAGAAATGGAATTGAATTCCGTGCAGTTTCTGGTCCAACGAGCAAGAGTTTTTTTCTTGTAAGAAGAGTCACTATTGCGCTCCCATTGCCATACTCAGTGCAAATAGCACTCGCGTCTGTTCCCTGCATGTACAGAGTATTGGACTGAAGAGGAGCTACTCTTCTTTTCAGTTTCCGAAACAGGGTTGAACTAGAAATGGCCGCTGTGTGTAGGAAGCAAAGTTCTTTTGTTCTGAGCAAGTTCACTGTTCTGGCCCTATAGGAAACACAGTAGAGTAGAAGAGTGCTCTTTTCTTAAAAGCAGAGTGTGTTTCTTGTAAGGCGAGCTAGCGTTTCTCTCCCAGTCCTAAATGGATTTGAGTCACATGCAGTTTCTGGTCCTACGAGCAAGAGTTGTTTTCCGGTAAGAAGAGTCACTATTGTGCTCCCATTGTCATACACAGGGCAAATAGCACTGGTTTCTGTTCCCAGCATGTGCAGTGTATTTGACTGAAGAGGGTATACTGTTCTTGTCAGTTTCCTAAGCTGAATTGAACTAGATATGGCCGTGTGTGTAGGAATCACACTTGTTTTGTTCTGTGCAAGCTTACTGTTCTGGCCCTATAGGAAACACAGTAGAGTAGAAGAGTGCTCTTTTCTCAAAAGCAGAGTGTGTTTCTTGTAAGGCGAGCTAGCATTTATTTCCCAGTTCTAAATGGATTTGAATCACATGCAGTTTTTTTTCCTATGAGCAAGAGTTGTTTTCTGGTAAGGAATGTCACTATTGTGCTCTAATTGCCATACACAGTGCAAATAGCACTCGCGTCTGTTCCCAGCAAGTACAGTGTATTGGACTGAAGAGGAGCTACTGTTCTTGTCAGTTTCCTAAGCAGAATTGAACTAGATATGGCCATGTATGTAGGAAGCACAGTTCTTTTGTTCTGAGCAAGCTCACTGTTCGGACCCCATAGGGAACACAGTAGAGTAGAAGAGTGCTCTTTTCTCAAAAGCAGAGTGTGTTTCTTGTAAGGCGAGCTAGCGTTTGTTTCCCAGTCCTAATTGGAGTTGAATCACATGCAGTTTCTGGTCCTACGAGCAAGAGTTGTTTTCTTGTAAGGAAAGTCACTATTGCGCTCCCATTGCCATACATAGTGCAAATAGCACTCGCGTCTGTTCCCAGCATGTACAGTGTATTGGACTGAAAAGGATCTACTGTTCTTGTCAGTTTCCTAAGCAGCATTGAGCTAGATATGGCCGTGTATGTAGGAAGCACAGTTCTTTTGTTCTGAGCAAGTTCTCTGTTCTGGCCCTATAGGAAACACAGTAGAGTACAAGAGTCCTCTTTTCTCAAAAGCAGAGTGTGTTTCTTGTAAGTCGAGCTAGCGTTTGTTTCCCAGTCCTAAATGAAGTTGAATCACATGCAGTTTCTGGTCCTACGAGCAAGAGTTGTTTTCTGGAAAGGAAAGTCATTATTGCGCTCCCATTGCCATACATAGTGCAAATAGCACTCGCGTCTGTTCCCATCAAGTACAGTGTATTGGACTGAAGAGGAGCTACTGTTCTTGTCAGTTTCCTAAGCAGAGTTGAACTAGATATGGTCCATTTGTTTAGGAAGCACAGTTCTTTTGTTCTGAGCAAGCTCACTGTTCGGACACCATAGGAAACACTGTAGAGTAGAAGAGTGCTCTTTTCTCAAAAGCAGAGTGTGTTTTTCTTGAAAGGCAAGCTAGTGTTTGTTTCCCAGTCAGAAATGGAATTGAATCCCGTGCAGTTTCTGGTCCTATGAGCAAGAGTTTTTTTCTGGTAAGAAGAGTCACTATTGCGCTCCAATTGTCATTCACAGGGCAAATAGCACTGGTGTCTGTTCCCAGCATGTGCAGTGTATTTGACTGAAGAGGGTATACTGTTCTTGTCAGTTTCCTAAGCTGAATTGAACTAGATATGGCCCGTGTGTGTAGGAAGCACACTTCTTTTGTGTTGTGCAAGCTTACTGTTCTGGCCCTATAGGAAACACAGTAGAGTAGAAGAGTGCTCTTTTCTCAAAAGCAGAGTGTGTTTCTTGTAAGGCGAGCTAGCATTTATTTCCCAGTTGTAAATGGAGTTGAATCACATGCAGTTTTTGGTCCTATGAGCAAGAGATTTTTTCTGGTAAGGAATGTCACTATTGTGCTCCCATTGGCATATACAGTGCAAATAGCACTCGCTTCTGTTCCTAGCAAGTACAGTGTATTGGACTGAAGAGGAGCTACAGTTCTTGTCAGTTTCCTAAGCAGTGTTGAACTAGATATGGCACGTGTGTGTATGAAGCACAGTTCTTTTTTTCTGAGCAAGATCTCTATTCTGGCCCTATAGGAAACACAGTAGAGTAGAAGAGTGCTCTTTCCTCAAAAGCAGAGTGTGTTTCTTGTAAGTCCAGCTAGTGTTTTTTTCCCAGTCCTATATGGAGTTGAATCACATGCAGTTTCTGGTCCTACGAGCAAGAGTTGTTTTCTGGTAAGAAGAGTCACTATTGCGCTCTTATTGTAATACACAGGACAAATAGCACTCGCGTCTGTTCCCAGCATTTACAGTGTATTGGACTGAAAAGGATCTATTGTTCTTGTCAGTTTCCTAAGCAGAATTGAACCAGATATGGCCCTGTATGTAGGAAGCACAATTCTTTTGTTCTGAGCAAGCTCACTGTTTGGACCCCATAGGAAACACAGTAGAGTAGAAGAGTGCTCTTTTCTCAAAAGCAGAGTGTGTTTATTGAAAGGCGAGCTAGTGTTTGTTTCCCAGTCAGAAATGGAATTGAATTCCGTGCAGTTTCTGGTCCAACGAGCAAGAGTTTTTTTCTTGTAAGAAGAGTCACTATTGCGCTCCCATTGCCATACTCAGTGCAAATAGCACTCGCGTCTGTTCCCTGCATGTACAGAGTATTGGACTGAAGAGGAGCTACTGTTCTTTTCAGTTTCCGAAACAGGGTTGAACTAGAAATGGCCGCTGTGTGTAGGAAGCACAGTTCTTTTGTTCTGAGCAAACTCACTGTTCGGACCCCATAGGAAACACAGTAGAGTAGAAGAGTGCTCTTTTCTCAAAAGCAGAGTGTGTTTCTTGTAATCGAGCTAGCGTTTGTTTCCCAGTCCTAAATGGAGTTGAGTCACATGCAGTTTCTGGTCCTATGAGCAAGAGTTGTTTTCTGGTAAGAAGAGTCACTATTGCACTCCAATTGTCATACACAGTGCAAATAGCACTAGCGTCTATTCCCAGCAAGTACAGTGTATTGGACTGAAGAGGATCTACTATTCTTGTCAGTTTCCTAAGGAGAGTTGAACTAGATATGGCCCGTGTGTAGGATGCACAGTTCTTTTGTTCTGAGCAAGTTCACTGTTCGGATCCCATAGAAAACTCAGTAGAGTAGAAGAGTGCTCTTTTCTCAAAAGCAGAGTGTGTTTCTTGTAAGGCATCTAGTATTTGTTTCCCAGTCAGAAATGGAGTTGAATCCCATGCAGTTTCTGGTCCTACGAGCAAGAGTTATTTTCTGGTAAGAAGAGTCACTATTGCGCTCCCATTGTTATACACAGGGCAAATAGCACTGGCATCTGTTCCCAGCACGTACAGTGTATTGGACAGAGGAGGATCTACTGTCCTTATCAGTTTCCTAAGCAGAATTGAACTAGATAAGGCCATGTGTGTAGGTAGCACAGTTCTTTTGTTCTGAGCAAGCTCTCTGTTCTGGCCATATATGAAACACAGCAGAGTAGAAGAGTGCTCTTTTCTCAAAAGCAGAGTGTGTTTCTTGTAAGGCGAGCTAGCGTTTGTTTCCCAGTCCTAAATGGAGTTGAATCATATGGAGTTTCTGGTCCTACTAGCAAGAGATGTTTTCTGTTATGGAAAGTAACTATTGTGCTCCCATTGCCACACACAGTGCAAATAGCACTCGCGTCTGTTCCCAGCGAGTACAGTGTATTGGACTGAAGAGGAGCTACTTGTCATTTTCCTAAGCAGAGTTGAACTAGGTATGGCCCGTGTGTGTAGGAAGCACAGTTCTTTTGTTCTGAGCAAGCTCACAGTTCGGACCCCATAGGAAAACCAGAAGAGTAGAAGAGTGTCCTTTTCTCAAAAGCAGAGTGTGTTTCTTGTAAGGCGAGCTAGCGTTTGTTTCACAGTCCTAAATGGCGTTGAATACCATGCAGTTTCTGGTCCTACGAGCAAGAGTTGTTTTCTGGTAAAAAGAGTCACTATTGTGTTCCCATTGCCATACACAGTGCAAATAGAACTCGCGTCTGTTCCCAGCAAGTACAGTGTATTGGACTGAAGAGGAGCTGCTGTTCTTGTCAGTTTCCTAAGCAGAGTTGAACTAGATATGGCTCGTGTGTGTAGGAAGCACAGTACTTTTGTTCTGAGCAAGCTTTCTGTTCTGGCCCTATAGGAAACACAGTAGAGTAAAAGAGTGCTCTTCTCTCAAAAGCAGAGTGTGTTTCTTGTAAGGCGAGCTAGCGTTTCTCTCCCAGTCCTAAATGGATTTGAGTCACATGCAGTTTCTGGTCCTACGAGCAAGAGTTGTTTTCTGGTAAGAAGAGTCACTATTGTGCTCCCATTGTCATACACAGGGCAAATAGCACTGGTTTCTGTTCCCAGCATGTGCAGTGTATTTGACTGAAGAGGGTATACTGTTCTTGTCAGTTTCCTAAGCTGAATTGAACTAGATATGGCCGTGTGTGTAGGAATCACACTTCTTTTGTTCTGTGCAAGCTTACTGTTCTGGCCCTATAGGAAACACAGTAGAGTAGAAGAGTGCTCTTTTCTCAAAAGCAGAGTGTGTTTCTTGTAAGGCGAGCTAGCATTTATTTCCCAGTTCTAAATGGAGTTGAATCACATGCAGTTTTTTTTCCTATGAGCAAGAGTTGTTTTCTGGTAAGGAATGTCACTATTGTGCTCTCATTGCCATACACAGTGCAAGTAGCACTCGCGTCTGTTCCCAGCAAGTACAGTGTATTGGACTGAAGAGGAGTTACTGTTCTTGTCAGTTTCCTAAGCAGAGTTGAACTAGGTATGGCCCGTGTGTGTAGGAAGCAAAGTTTTTTTGTTCTGAGCAAGCTCACTGTTCGGACCCCATAGGAAACACAGTAGAGTACAAGAGTGCTCTTTTCTCAAAAGGAGAGTGTGTTTCTTGTAAGGTGAGCTAGTGTGTGTTTCCCAGTCCTAAATGGAGTTGAATCACATGCAGTTTCTGGTCTTACGAGCAAGAGTTGTTTTCTGGTAAGAAGAGTCACTATTGCGTTCACGTTGTCATACACAGGGCAAATAGCACTGGCGTCTGTTCCCAGCATGTACAGTGTATTGGACTGAAGAGGATCTACTATTCTTGTCAGTTTCCTAAGCAGAATTGAACTAGATATGGCCGTGTGTGTAGGAAGCACAGTTCTTTTTTTCTGAGCAAGCTCACTGTTTTGGCCCTATAGGAAACACAGTAGAGTAGAAGAGTGCACTTTTCTCAAAAGCAGAGTGTGTTTCTTGTAAGGCGAGCTAGCGTTTGGTTCCCAGTACTAAATGGAATTGAATCACATGCAGTTTTTGGTCCTACGAACAAGAGTTCTTTTCTGGTAAGGAAAGTCACTATTGCGCTACCACTGCCATACACAGTGCAAATAGCACTCGCGTCTGTTCCCACCAAGTACATGGTATTGGACTGAAGAGGAGCTACTATTCTTGTCAGTTTCTTAAGCAGAGTTGAACTAGATATGGCCCGTGTGTGTAGGAAGCACAGTTCTTTTGTTCTGAGCAAGCTCACTGTTCGGATCCCATAGGAAACACAGTAGAGTAGAAGAGTGGTCTTTTCTCGGAAGCAGAGTGTGTTTCTTGGAAGGCGAGCTAGTGTTTGTTTCCCAGTAAGAAATGGAGTTGAATCCCATGCAGTTTCTGGTCCTACGAGCAAGAGTTGTTTTCTGGTAAGAAGAGTCACTATTGCGCTCCCATTGCCATACACAGTGTAAATAGCACTCGTGTCTGTTCCCAGCAAGTACAGTGTATTGGACAGAAGAGGAGCTACTGTTCTTGTCAGTTTCCTAAGCAGAGTTGATGTAGATATGTCCCGTGTGTGTAGGAAGCACAGTTCTTTTGTTCTGAGCAAACTCACTGTTCGGACCCCATAGGAAACACAGTAGAGTAAAGAGTGCTCTTTTCTCAAAAGCAGAGTGTGTTTCTTGTAATCGAGCTAGCGTTTGTTTCCCAGTCCTAAATGGAGTTGAGTCACATGCAGTTTCTGGTCCTATGAGCAAGAGTTGTTTTCTGGTAAGAAGAGTCACTATTGCGCTCCAATTGTCATACACAGTGCAAATAGCACTAGCGTCTATTCCCAGCAAGTACAGTGTATTGGACTGAAGAGGATCTACTATTCTTGTCAGTTTCCTAAGGAGAGTTGAACTAGATATGGCCCGTGTGTAGGATGCACAGTTCTTTTGTTCTGAGCAAGTTCACTGTTCGGATCCCATAGAAAACTCAGTAGAGTAGAAGAGTGCTCTTTTCTCAAAAGCAGAGTGTGTTTCTTGTAAGGCAGCTAGTATTTGTTTCCCAGTCAGAAATGGAGTTGAATCCCATGCAGTTTCTGGTCCTACGAGCAAGAGTTATTTTCTGGTAAGAAGAGTCACTATTGCGCTCCCATTGTTATACACAGGGCAAATAGCACTGGCATCTGTTCCCAGCACGTACAGTGTATTGGACAGAGGAGGATCTACTGTCCTTATCAGTTTCCTAAGCAGAATTGAACTAGATAAGGCCATGTGTGTAGGTAGCACAGTTCTTTTGTTCTGAGCAAGCTCTCTGTTCTGGCCATATATGAAACACAGTAGAGTAGAAGAGTGCTCTTTTCTCAAAAGCAGAGTGTGTTTCTTGTAAGGCGAGCTAGCGTTTGTTTCCCAGTCCTAAATGGAGTTGAATCATATGGAGTTTCTGGTCCTACGAGCAAGAGATGTTTTCTGTTATGGAAAGTAACTATTGTGCTCCCATTGCCACACACAGTGCAAATAGCACTCGTGTCTGTTCCCAGCGAGTACAGTGTATTGGACTGAAGAGGAGCTACTTGTCATTTTCCTAAGCAGAGTTGAACTAGGTATGGCCCGTGTGTGTAGGAAGCACAGTTCTTTTGTTCTGAGCAAGCTCACAGTTCGGACCCCATAGGAAAACCAGTAGAGTAGAAGACTGCCCTTTTCTCAAAAGCAGAGTGTGTTTCTTGTAAGGCGAGCTAGCGTTTGTTTCCCAGTCCTAAATGGCGTTGAATCCCATGCAGTTTCTGGTCCTACGAGCAAGAGTTGTTTTCTGGTAAAAAGAGTCTTTATTGTGTTCCCATTGCCATACACAGTGCAAATAGAACTCGCGTCTGTTCCCAGCAAGTACAGTGTATTGGACTGAAGAGGAGCTGCTGTTCTTGTCAGTTTCCTAAGCAGAGTTGAACTAGATATGGCTCGTGTGTGTAGGAAGCACAGTACTTTTGTTCTGAGCAAGCTTTCTGTTCTGGCCCTATAGGAAACACAGTAGAGTAAAAGAGTGCTCTTCTCTCAAAAGCAGAGTGTGTTTCTTGTAAGGCGAGCTAGCATTTCTCTCCCAGTCCTAAATGGATTTGAGTCACATGCAGTTTCTGGTCCTACGAGCAAGAGTTGTTTTCTAGTAAGAAGAGTCACTATTGTGCTCCCATTGTCATACACAGGGCAAATAGCACTGGTTTCTGTTCCCAGCATGTGCAGTGTATTTGACTGAAGAGGGTATACTGTTCTTGTCAGTTTCCTAAGCTGAATTGAACTAGATATGGCCGTGTGTGTAGGAATCACACTTGTTTTGTTCTGTGCAAGCTTACTGTTCTGGCCCTATAGGAAACACAGTAGAGTAGAAGAGTGCTCTTTTCTCAAAAGCAGAGTGTGTTTATTGTAAGGCGAGCTAGCATTTATTTCCCAGTCCTAAATGGAGTTGAATAACATGCAGTTTTTTTTCCTATGAGCAAGAGTTGTTTTCTGGTAAGGAATGTCACTATTGTGCTCTCATTGCCATACACAGTGCAAATAGCACTCCCGTCTGTTCCCAGCAAGTACAGTGTATTGGACTGAAGATGAGTTACTGTTCTTGTCAGTTTCCTAAGCAGAGTTGAACTAGGTATGGCCCATGTGTGTAGGAAGCAAAGTTTTTTTGTTCTGAGCAAGCTCACTGTTCGGACCCCATAGGAAACACAGTAGAGTACAAGAGTGCTCTTTTCTCAAAAGGAGAGTGTGTTTCTTGTAAGGTGAGCTAGTGTGTGTTTCCCAGTCCTAAATGGAGTTGAATCACATGCAGTTTCTGGTCCTACGAGCAAGAGTTGTTTTCTGGTAAGAAGAGTCACTATTGCATTCACGTTGTCATACACAGGGCAAATAGCACTGGCGTCTGTTCCCAGCATGTACAGTGTATTGGACTGAAGAGGATCTACTATTCTTGTCAGTTTCCTAAGCAGAATTGAACTAGATATGGCCGTGTGTGTAGGAAGCACAGTTCTTTTTTTCTGAGCAAGCTCACTGTTTTGGCCCTATAGCAAACACAGTAGAGTAGAAGAGTGCACTTTTCTCAAAAGCAGAGTGTGTTTCTTGTAAGGCGAGCTAGCGTTTGGTTCCCAGTACTAAATGGAATTGAATCACATGCAGTTTTTGGTCCTACGAACAAGAGTTCTTTTCTGGTAAGGAAAGTCACTATTGCGCTACCACTTCCATACACAGTGCAAATAGCACTCGCGTCTGTTCCCACCAAGTACATGGTATTGGACTGAAGAGGAGCTACTATTCTTGTCAGTTTCTTAAGCAGAGGTGAACTAGATATGGCCCGTGTGTGTAGGAAGCACAGTTCTTTTGTTCTGAGCAAGCTCACTGTTCGGATCCCATAGGAAACACAGTAGAGTAGAAGAGTGGTCTTTTCTCGGAAGCAGAGTGTGTTTCTTGGAAGGCGAGCTAGTGTTTGTTTCCCAGTAAGAAATGGAGTTGAATCCCATGCAGTTTCTGGTCCTACGAGCAAGAGTTGTTTTCTGGTAAGAAGAGTCACTATTGCGCTCCCATTGCCATACACAGTGCAAATAGCACTCGCGTCTGTTCCCAGCAAGTACAGTGTATTGGACAGAAGAGGAGCTACTGTTCTTGTCAGTTTCCTAAGCAGAGTTGATGTAGATATGTCCCGTGTGTGTAGGAAGCACAGTTCTTTTGTTCTGAGCAAACTCACTGTTCAGACCCCATAGGAAACACAGTAGAGTAGAAGAGTGCTCTTTTCTCAAAAGCAGAGTGTGTTTCTTGTAATCGAGCTAGCATTTGTTTCCCAGTCCTAAATGGAGTTGAGTCACATGCAGTTTCTGGTCCTATGAGCAAGAGTTGTTTTCTGGTAAGAAGAGTCACTATTGCGCTCCAATTGTCATACACAGTGCAAATAGCACTAGCGTCTATTCCCAGCAAGTACAGTGTATTGGACTGAAGAGGATCTACTATTCTTGTCAGTTTCCTAAGGAGAGTTGAACTAGATATGGCCCGTGTGTAGGATGCACAGTTCTTTTGTTCTGAGCAAGTTCACTGTTCGGATCCCATAGAAAACTCAGTAGAGTAGAAGAGTGCTCTTTCCTCAAAAGCAGAGTGTGTTTCTTGTAAGGCAGCTAGTATTTGTTTCCCAGTCAGAAATGGAGTTGACCCCATGCAGTTTCTGGTCCTACGAGCAAGAGTTATTTTCTGGTAAGAAGAGTCACTATTGCGCTCCCATTGTTATAGACAGGGCAAATAGCACTGGCATCTGTTCCCAGCACGTACAGTGTATTGGACAGAAGAGGATCTACTGTCCTTATCAGTTTCCTAAGCAGAATTGAACTAGATAAGGCCATGTGTGTAGGTAGCACAGTTCTTTTCTTCTGAGCAAGCTCTCTGTTCTGGCCATATATGAAACACAGTAGAGTAGAAGAGTGCTCTTTTCTCAAAAGCAGAGTGTGTTTCTTGTAAGGCGAGCTAGCGTTTGTTTCCCAGTCCTAAATGGAGTTGAATCATATGGAGTTTCTGGTCCTACGAGCAAGAGATGTTTTCTGTTATGGAAAGTCACTATTGTGCTCCCATTGCCACACACAGTGCAAATAGCACTTGCGTCTGTTCCCAGCGAGTACAGTGTATTGGACTGAAGAGGAGCTACTTGTCATTTTCCTAAGCAGAGTTGAACTAGGTATGGCCCGTGTGTGTAGGAAGCACAGTTCTTTTGTTCTGAGCAAGCTCACAGTTCGGACCCCATAGGAAAACCAGTAGAGTAGAAGACTGCCCTTTTCTCAAAAGCAGAGTGTGTTTCTTGTAAGGCGAGCTAGCGTTTGTTTCCCAGTCCTAAATGGCGTTGAATCCCATGCAGTTTCTGGTCCTACGAGCAAGAGTTGTTTTCTGGTAAAAAGAGTCTCTATTGTGTTCCCATTGCCATACACAGTGCAAATAGAACTCGCGTCTGTTCCCAGCAAGTACAGTGTATTGGACTGAAGAGGAGCTGCTGTTCTTGTCAGTTTCCTAAGCAGAGTTGAACTAGATATAGCCCATGTGTGTAGGAAGCACAGTTCTTTTGTTCTGAGCAAGCTCACTATTCTGGCCCTATAGGAAACACAGTAGAGTAGAAGAGTGCTCTTTTCTCAAAAGCCGAGTGTGTTTCTTGTAAGGCGAGCTAGCGTTTGTTTCCCAGTCCTAAATGAAGTTGAATCACATGCAGTTTTTGGTCCTACGAGCTAGAGTTGTTTTCTGGTAAAGAAAGTCACTATTGCGCTCCCACTGCCATACACAGTGCAATTAGCTCTCGCGTCTGTTCCCACCAAGTACAGGGTTTTAGACTGAAGAGGAGCTACTGTTCTTGTCAGTTTCCTAAGCAGAGTTGAACGAGATATGGCCCGTGTGTGTAGGAAGCACAGTTCTTTTGTTCTGAGCAAGCTCACTCTTTGGATCCCATAGGAAACACAGTAGAGTAAAAGAGTGGTCTTTTCTCTAAAGCAGTGTGTTTCTTGTAAGGCGAGCTAGTGTTTGTTTCCCAGTAAGAAATGGAGTTGAATCCCATGCAGTTTCTGGTCCTACGAGCAAGAGTTGTTATCTGGTAAGAAGAGTCACTATTGCGCTCCCATTTCCATACACAGTGCAAATAGCACTCGCGTCTGTTCACAGCAAGTACAGTGTATTGGAATGAAGAGGAGCTACTGTTCTTGTCAGTTTCCTAGCAGAGTTGAACTAGATATGTCACGTGTGTGTAGGAAGCACAGTTCTTTTGTTCTGAGCAAGCTCACTGTTCGGACCCCATAGGAAACACAGTAGAGTAGAAGAGTGCTCTTTTCTCAAAAGCAGAGTGTGTTTCTTGTAATCGAGCTAGCGTTTGTTTCCCAGTCCTAAATGGAGTTGTGTCACATGCAGTTTCTGGTCCTATGAGCAAGAGTTGTTTTCTGGTAAGAAGAGTCACTATTGCGCTCCCATTGTCATACACAGGGTAAATAGCACTGGCGTCTGTTCCCAGCATGTACAGTGTATTGGACTGAAGAGGATCTACTGCTCTTGTCAGTTTCCTAAGCAGAGTTGAACTAGATATAGTCGGTGTGTGTAGGAAGCACAGTTCTTTTGTTCTGAGCAAGCTCACTATTCTGGCCCTATAGGAAACACAGTAGAGTAGAAGAGGCCTTACAAAAAAACACACTAGACTACAAGAGTGCTCTTTTCTCAAAAGCAGAGTGTTTTTTTGTAAGGCGAGCTAGCGTTTGTTTCCCAGTCATAAATGGAGTTGAATCACGTGCAGTTTCTGGTCCTATGAGCAAGAGTTGTTTTCTGGTAAGAACAGTCACTATTGCGCTCCCATTACCATACACAGGGCAAATAGCACTGGCGTCTGTTCCCAGCATATACAGTGTATTGGACTGAAGAGGAGCTACTGTTCTTGTCAGTTTCCTAAGGAGAGTTGAACTAGATATGGCCCCTGTGTGTAGGAAGCACAGTTCTTTTGTTCTGAGAAAGCTCACTGTTCGGACCCCATAGGAAACACAGTAGAGTAGAAGAGTGGTGTTTTCTCAAAAGCAGAGTGTGTTTCTTGTAAGGCGAGCTAGCGTTTGTTTCCCAGTCCTAAATGGAGTTGAATCACATGTAGTTTTTGATCCTACGTGCAAGAGTTGTTTTCTGGTAAGGAAAGTCACTATTGCGCTCCCATTGCCACACACAGTGCAAAGAGGACTCGCGTCTGTTCCCATCAAGTTCAGTGTATTGGACTGAAGAGGAGCTACTGTTCTTGTCAGTTTCCTAAGTGGAGTTAAACTAGATATGGCCCATGTGTGTAGGAAGCACAGTTCTTTTGTTCTGAGCAAGCTCACTGTTCTGGCCCTATAGGAAAAACAGTAGATTAGATGAGTGATCTTTTCTCAAAAGCAAAGTGTGTTTCTTGTAAGGCAAGCTAGTGTTTGTTTCCCAGTCCTAAATGGAGTTGAATCACATGCAGTGTCTGGTCCTACGAGCAAGAGTTGTTTTCTGGTAAGAAGAGTCACTATTGAGCTCCCATTGTTATACACAGGGCAAATAGCACTGGCGTCTGTTCCCACCAAGTACAGTGTATTGGACTGAAGAGGATCTACTGTTCTTGTCAGTTTCCTAAGCAGAGTTGAACTAGATATAGCCCGTGTGTGTAGGAAGCACAGTTCTTTTGTTGTGAGGAAGCTCACTATTCTGGTCCTATAGGAAATACAGTAGAGTAGAAGAGTGCTCTTTTCTCAAAAGCAGAGAGTGTTTCTTGCAAGGCGAGCTAGCGTTTGTTTCCCGTCCTAAAAGGAGTTGAATCACATGCAGTTTCTGGTCCTACGAGCAAGAGTTGTTTTCTGGTAAGAAGAGTCACTATTTCGCTCCCATTGCCATATACAGTGCAAATAGCACTCGCGTCTGTTCCTAGCAAGTACAGTGTATGGGACTGAAGAGGATCTACTGTTCTTGTTAGTTTCCTAAGCAAAATTGAACTAGATATGGCCGTGTGTGTAGGAAGCACAGTCCTTTTG
Organism: Peromyscus eremicus; assembly: GCF_949786415.1. Classification (NCBI taxonomy): domain Eukaryota; kingdom Metazoa; phylum Chordata; class Mammalia; order Rodentia; family Cricetidae; genus Peromyscus; species Peromyscus eremicus. The sequence goes on along the minus strand of NW_026737329.1, from coordinate 18,600 downwards.
TTCTGAGTAAGCTCACTGTTCTGGCCCTATAGGAAACACAGTAGAGTAGAAGAGTGGTCTTTTCTCAAAAGCAGAGTGTGTTTCATGTAAGGGGACCTAGCATTTGTTTCCCAGTCCTAAATGTAGTTGAATCACATGCAGTTTTTGATCCTACGAGCAAGAGTTGTTTTCTGGTAAGGAAAATCACTATTGCCCTCCCATTGCCACACACAGTGCAAAGAGGCCTCGCGTCTGTTCCCATCAAGTTCAGTGTATTGGACTGAAGAGGAGCTACTGTACTTGTCAGTTTCCTAAGCAGATTTGAACTAGATATGGCCCGTGTGTGTAGGAAGCACAGTTCTTTTGTTCTGAGCAAGCTCACTATTCTGGTCCTATAGGAAACACAGTAGAGTAGAAGAGTGCTCTTTTCTCAAAAGCAGAGAGTGTTTCTTGTAAGGCGAGCTAGCGTTTGTTTACCGTCCTAAAAGGAGTTGAATCACATGCAGTTTCCGGTCCTACGAGCAAGAGTTGTTTTCTGGTAAGAAGAGTCACTATTACGCTCCCATTGCCATATACAGTGCAAAGAGGACAGGCGTCTGTTCCCATCAAGTACAGTGTATTGGACTGAAGAGGAGCTACTGTTCTTGTCAGTTTCCTAAGCAGAGTTGAACTAGATATGGCCCGTGTGTGTAGGAAGCATAGTTCTTTGTACGGTAAGCTCACTGATCGAACCCATAGGAAACACATTAGAGTAGAAGAGTGCCCTTTTCTCAAATCAGAGTGTTTTTCTTGTAAGGCAAGGTAGCGTTTGTTGCACAGTCCTAAATGGAGTTGAATCACATGCAGTTTCTGGTCCTACATTCAAGAGTTTTTTTTTCTGGTAAGAAGAATCACTATTGAACTCCCATTGTCATACAGGGCAAATAGCACTGGCGTCTGTTCCCAGAAAGTACAGTGTATTGGACTGAAGAGGAGCTACTGTTCTTGTCAGTTTCCTAAGCAGAGTTGAACTAGATATAGCCCGTGTATGTAGGAAGCACAGTTCTTTTGTTCTGAGCAAGCTCACTGTTTGGACCCCAAAGGAAACACAGTAGAGTAGAAGAGTGATCTTTTCTCAAAAGCAGAGTGTGTTTCTTGTAAGGCGAGCTAGCGTTTGTTTCGCAGTCCTAAATGGAGTTAAATCACATGTAGTTTTTGATCCTAAGAGCAAGAGTTGTTTTCTGGTAAGTAAAGTCACTATTGCGCTCCCATTGCCACACACAGTGCAAAGAGGACTCGCGTCTGTTCCCAACAAGTACAGTGTATTGGACTGAAGAGGAGCTACTGTTCTTGTCAGTTTCCTAAGCACAGTTGAACTAGATATGGCCCCTGCGTGTAGGAAGCACATTTCATTTGTTCTGAGCAAGCTGACTGTTCGGACACCATAGGAAACACAGTAGAGTAGAAGAGTGCTCTTTTCTCAAAAGCAGAGTGTGTTTCTTGTAAGGCGAGCTAGTGTTTGTTTCCAGTCTGAAATGGAGTTGAATCCCATGCAGTTTCTGGTCCTACGAGCAAGAGATGTTTTCTGGTAAGAAGAGTCACTATTGTGCTCCCATTGCCATATACAGTGCAAATAGCTCTCGCGTCTGTGCCCAGCAAGTGCAGTGTATTGGACTGAAGAGGAGCTACTGTTCTTGTCAGTTTCCTAAGCAGAGTTAAACTAGATATAGTCGGTGTGTATAGGAAGCACAGTTCTTTTGTTCTGAGCAAGCTCACTATTCTGGCCTTACAAAAAACACATTAGACTAGAAGAGTGCTCTTTTCTCAAAAGCAGAGTGTGTTTATTGTAAGGCGAGCTAGCGTTTGTTTCCCAGTTATAAATGGAGTTGAATCACATGCAGTTTTTGATCCTATGAGCAAGAGTTGTTTTCTGGTAAGAAGAGTCACTACTGAACTCTCATTTTCATACACAAGGCAAATAGCACTGGCATCTGTTCCCAGCAAGTACAGTGTATTGGACTGAAGAGGAGCTACTGTTCTTGTAAGTTTCCTAAGCAGAGTTGAACTAGATATGGCCCGTGTGTGTAGGAAGCACAGTTCTTTTGTTCTGAGCAAGATCACTGTTTTTGCCCTATAGGAAACACAGTAGAGTAGAAGAGTGCTCTTTTCTCAAAAGCAGAGTGTGTTTCTTGTAAGGCGAGCTAGCGTTTGTTTCCCAGTCCTATATGGAGTTGAATCACATGCAGTTTCTGGTCCTACGAGCAAGAGTTGTTTTCTGGTAAGAAGAGTCACTATTGTGCTCCCATTGCCATACACAGTGCAAATAGCACTCGCGTCTGTTCCCAGGAAGTACAGTGTATTGGAATGAGGAGGAGCTACTGTTTTTGTCAGTTTCCCAAGCATCGTTGAATTAGATATGGCTCATGTGTGTAGGAAGCACACTTCTTTTGTTCTGAGCAAGCTCACTGTTCGGACCCCATAGGAAACACAGTTGGGTAGAAGAGTGGTCTTTTCTCGGAAGCAGAGTGTGTTTCTTGTAAGGCGAGCTAGCGTTTGTTTCCCAGTCCTAAATGGAGTTGAATCACATGCAGTTTTTGGTCCTAAGAGCTAGAGTTGTTTTCTGGTAAGGAAAGTCACTATTGAGCTCCCATTGCAATACATAGTGCAAATAGCACTTGCGTCAGTTCCCAGCAAGTACACTGTATTGGAATGAAGATGAGCTACTGTTCTTCTCAGTTTCCTAAGCAGAGTTGAACTAGATATGGCCCCTGTGTGTAGGAAGCACAGTTCTTTTTTTCTGAGCAAGCTCACTATTCTGGCCCTATAGGAAACACAGTAGAGTAGAAGAGTGCTCTTTTCTCAAAAGCAGAGTGTGTTTCTTGTAAGGCGAGCTAGCGTTTGGTTCCCAGTCTTAAATAGAGTTGAATCACATGCAGTTTCTGGTCCTATGAGCTAGAGTTGTTTTCTGGTAAGGAAAGTCACTATTGCGCTCCCATTGACATACACAGTGCAAATAGCACTCGCGTCAGTTCCCAGCAAGTACAGTGTATTGGACTGAAGAGGAGCTACTGTTCTTGTCAGTTTCCTAAGTAGAGTTGAACTAGATATGGCCCGTGTGTGCAGGAAGCACAGTTCTTTTGTTCTGAGCAAGCTCACTGTTCGGACTCCATAGGAAACACTGTAGAGTAGAAGAGTGCTCTTTTCTCAAAAGAAGAAAGTGTTTCTTGTAAGGCGAGCTAGCGTTTGTTTCCCGTCCTAAAAGGAGTTGAATCACATGCAGTTTCTGGTCCTACGAGCAAGAGTTGTTTTCTGGTAAGAAGAGTCACTATTTCGTTCCCATTGCCATATACAGTGCAAATAGCACTCGCGTCTGTTCCCAGGAAGTACAGTGTATGGGACTGAAGAGGATCTACTGTTCTTGTTAGTTTCCTAAGCAAAATTGAACTAGATATTGCCGTGTGTGTAGGAAGCACAGTTCTTTTGTTCTGAGTAAGCTCACTGTTCTGGCCCTATAGGAAACACAGTAGAGTAGAAGAGTGATCTTTTCTCAAAAGCAGAGTGTGTTACTTGTAAGGGGAGCTAGCGTTTGTTTCCCAGTCCTAAATGGAGTTGAATCACATGCAGTTTTTGATCCTATGAGCAAGAGTTGTTTTCTGGTAAGAAGAGTCACTATTGTGCTCCCATTGCCATACACAGTGCAAATAGCACTCGCGTCTGTTCCCAGGAAGTACAGTGTATTGGAATGAGGAGGAGCTACTGTTTTTGTCAGTTTCCCAAGCATCGTTGAATTAGATATGGCTCATGTGTGTAGGAAGCACACTTCTTTTGTTCTGAGCAAGCTCACTGTTCGGACCCCATAGGAAACACAGTTGGGTAGAAGAGTGATCTTTTCTCAAAAGCAGAGTGTGTTTCTTGTAAGGTGAGCTAGTGTTTGTTTCTCAGTCCTAAATGGAGTTGAATCACATGCAGATTCTGGTTCTACGAGCAAGAGTTGTTTTCTGGTAAGAAGAGTCACTATTGAGCTCCCATTGTCATACACAGGGCAAATAGCACTGGCGTCTATTCCCAGCAAGTACAGTGTATTGGACTGAAGAGGAGCTACTGTACTTGTCAGTTTACTAAGCAGAGTTGAACTAGATATAGCCCGTGTGTGTAGGAAGCACAGTTCTTTTGTTCTGAGCAAGCTCACTATACTGGCCCTATAGGACACACAGTAGAGTAGAAGAGTGCTCTTTTCTCAAAAGCATAGTGTGTTTCTTATAAGGCGAGCTAGCGTTTGTTTCCCAGTCCTAAATGAAGTTGAATCACATGCAGTTTTTGGTCCTACGAGCTAGAGTTGTTTTCTGGTAAAGAAAGTCACTATTGAGCTCCCATTGCCATACATAGTGCAAATAGCACTCGCGTCTGTTCCCAGCAAGTACACTGTATTGGACTGAAGATGAGCTACTGTTCTTCTCAGTTTCCTAAGCAGAGTTGAACTAGATATGGCCCCTGTGTGTAGGAAGCACAGTTCTTTTGTTCTGAGCAAGCTCACTATTCTGGCCCTATAGGAAACACAGTAGAGTAGAAGAGTGCTCTTTTCTCAAAAGCAGAGTGTGTTTCTTGTAAGGCAAGCTAGCGTTTGGTTCCCAGTCCTAAATGGATTTGAATCACATGCAGTTTGCGGTCCTACGAGCAAGAGTTCTTTTCTGGTCAGAAGAGTCACTCTTGTGCTCCCATTGCCATACACAGTGCAAATAGAACTCACGTCTGTTCCCAGCAAGTACAGTTTATTGGACTGAAGAGGAGCTACTGTTCTTTTCAGTTTCCTAAGCAGTGTTTAACTAGGTATGGCCCGTGTGTGTAGGAAGCAAAGTTTTTTTGTTCTGAGCAAGCTCACTGTTCGGACCCCATAGGAAACACAGTAGAGTACAAGAGTGCTCTTTTCTCAAAAGGAGAGTATGTTTCTTGTAAGGTGAGCTAGTGTTTGTTTCCCAGTCCTAAATGGAGTTGAAATCAAATGCAGTTTCTGGTCCTATGAGCAAGAGTTGTTTTCTGGTAAGAAATGTCACTATTGCGCTCGCGTTGTCATACACAGGGCAAATAGCACTGTCCTCTGTTCCAAGAATGTACAGTGTATTGGACTGAAGAGGATCTACTATTCTTGTCAGTTTCCTAAGCAGAATTGAACTAGATATGGCCGTGTGTGTAGGAAGCACAGTTCTTTTGTTCTGAGCAAGCTTACTGTTTTGGCCCTATAGGAAACACAGTAAAGAAGAGTGATCTTTTCCCAAAAGCAGAGTGTGTTTCTTGTAAGGGGAGCTAGCATTTGTTTCCCAGTCCTAAATGGAGTTGAATCACGTGCAGTTTTTGATCCTACGAGCAAGAGTTGTTTTCTGTTAAGGAAAATCACTATTGTGCTCCCATTGCCACACACAGTGCAAAGAGGACTTCGTCTGTTCCCATCAAGTACAGTGTATTGGACTGAAGAGGAGCTACTGTTCTTGTCAGTTTCCTAAGCAGAGTTGAACTAGATATGGCCCGTGTGTGTAGGAAGCACAGTTCTTTTGTTCTGAGCAAGCTTACTGTTTTGGCCCTATAGGAAACACAGTAAAGAAGAGTGATCTTTTCCCAAAAGCAGAGTGTGTTTCTTGTAAGGGGAGCTAGCATTTGTTTCCCAGTCCTAAATGGAGTTGAATCACGTGCAGTTTTTGATCCTACGAGCAAGAGTTGTTTTCTGTTAAGGAAAATCACTATTGTGCTCCCATTGCCACACACAGTGCAAAGAGGACTTCGTCTGTTCCCATCAAGTACAGTGTATTGGACTGAAGAGGAGCTACTGTTCTTGTCAGTTTCCTAAGCAGAGTTGAACTAGATATGGCCCGTGTGTGTAGGAAGCACAGTTCTTTTGTACTGTAAGCTCACTGATCGAACCCATAGGAAACACATTAGAGTAGAAGAGTGCCCTTTTCTCAAAAGGAGAGTGTTTTTCTTGTAAGGCAAGCTAGCGTTTGTTGCGCAGTCCTAAATGGAGTTGAATCACATGCAGTTTCTGGTCCTACGATCAAGAGTTTTTTTTCTGGTAAGAAGAGTCACTATTGAATTCCCATTGTCATACACAGGGCAAATAGCACTGGCGTCTGTTCCCATCAAGTACAGTGTATTGGACTGAAGAGGAGCTACTGTTCTTGTCAGTTTCCTAAGCAGAGTTGAACTAGATATAGCCCCTGTGTGTAGGAAGCACAGTTCTTTTGTTCTGAGCAATCTCACTGTTTGGACCCCAAAGGAAACACAGTAGAGTAGAAGAGTGCTCTTTTCTCAAAAGCAGAGTGTGTTTCTTGTAAGGCGAGCTAGCGTTTGTTTCGCAGTCCTAAATGGAGTTGAATCACATGCAGTTTCTGGTCCTTCGAGCAATAGTTGTTTTCTGGTAAGAAGAGTCACTATTGTGCTCCCATTGTCATACAAAAAGCAAATAGCACTGTGGTCTGTTCCCAGCATGTACAGTGTATTGGACTGAAGAGGATCTACTGTTCTTGTCAGTTTCCTAAGCAGAATTGAACAAGATATGGCCGTGTGTGTAGGAAGCACAATTCTTTTGTTCTGAGCAAGCTCACTCTTCTGGCCCTGTAGGAAACAGAGTAGAGTAGAAGATGCTCTTTTCTCAAAAGCAGAGTGTGTTGCTTGTAAGGCGAGCTAGCGTTTGTTTTCCAGTCCTAAATGGAGTTGAATCACATGCAGTTTTTGGTCCCACGAGCAAGAGTTGTTTTCTGGTAAGGAAAGTCACTATTGTGTTCCCTTTGCCATAAACAGTGCAAATAGCACTCGCGTCTGTTCCCAGCAAGTACAGTTTATTGGACTGAAGAGAAGCTACTGTTCTTGTCAGTTTCCTAAGCAGAGTTGAACTAGATATGGCCCGTGTGTGTAGGAAGCACAGTTCTTTTGTTCTGAGCAAGCTCACTGTTCTGGCCCTATAGGAAACACAGAAGAGTAGAAGAGTGCTCTTTTCTCAGAAGCAGAGTGTGTTTCTTGTAAGGCAAGCTAGTGTTTGATTCCCAGTCCTAAACGGAGTTGAATCACATGCAGTTTCTGGTCCTACGAGCAAGAGTTGTTTTCTGGTAAGAAGAGTCACTATTGTGCTACCATTGTCATACACAGTGCAAATAGCACTCTCGTCTGTTCCCAGCAAGTACAGTGTATTGGACAGAAGAGGAGCTACTGTTCTTGTCAGTTTCCTAAGCAGATTAGAACTAGATATGACCCGTGTGTGTGAAGCACAGTTCTTTTGTTCTGAGCAAGCTCAATTTTCGGACCCCATAGTAAACACAGTAGAGTAGAAGAGTGCTCTTTTCTCAAAAGCAGAGTGTGTTTCTTGTAAGGCTAGCTAGTGTTTATTTCCCAGTCAGAAACGGAGTTAAATCCCATGCAGTTTCTGGCCCTACGAGCTAGAGTTGTTTCCTGGAAAGAAAAGTCACTATTTCGCTCCCTTTGACATACACTGCGCAAGTAGCACTCGCGTCTGCTCCCAGCAAGTACAGTGTATTGGACTGAAGAGGAGCTACTGTTCTTGTCAGTTTCCTAAGCAGAATTGAACTAGATATGGCCGTGTGTGTAAGAAGCACAGTCCTTTTGTTCTGAGCAAGCTCACTGTTTTGGCCCTATAGGAAACACAGTAGAGTAGAAGCGTGCTCTTTTCTCAAAAGCATACTGTGTTTCTTGTAAGACGAGCTAGCGTTTGTTTTCCAGTCCTAAATGGAGTTGAATCACATGCAGTTTTTGGTCCCACGAGAAGAGTTGTTTTCTGGTAAGGAAAGTCACTATTGGCTCCCTTTCTCATACACAGAGCAAATAGCACATGTGTCTTTTTCTAGCAAGTAAAGTGTATTGGACTGAAGAGGAGCTACTGTTCTTGTCAGATTCCTAAGCACAGTTGAACTAGATATTGCCCGTGTGTGTAGGAAGCACAGTTCTTTTGTTCTGAGCAAGCTCAATGTTCTGGCCCTATAGAAAAAACAGTAGAGTAGAAGAGTGATCGTTTCTGAAAAGCAGAGTGTGTTTCTTGTAAGGCGAGCTAGCGTTTGTTTCCCAGTTCTAAATGGAGTTGATTCACATGCAGTTTCTGGTCCTACGAGCAAGAGTCGTTTTCTGGTGGGAAAGTCACTATTGTGCTCCCATTGCCACACAAAGTGCAAATAGCACTCGCGTCTGTTCCCAGCCAGTACAGTGTATTGGAATGAAGAGGAGCTACTGTTCTTGTCAGTTTCCTAAGCAGAGTTGAACTAGATATCGCCCATGTGTGTAGGAAGCTCAGTTCTTTTGTTCGGAGCAAGCTCACTGTTCGGACCCCATAGGAAACACATTAGAGTAGAAGAGTGCTCTTTCCTAAAAAGCAGAGTTTGTTTCTTGTAAGGCGAGCTAGCGTTTGTTTCCCAGTCCTAAATGGAGTTGAATCACATGCAGTTTCTGGTCCTACGAGCAATAGTTGTTTTTCTGGTAAGAAGAGTAACTATTGTGCTCCCATTGTCATACAAAAAGTAAATAGCACTGTGGTCTGTTCCCAGCATGTACAGTGTATTGGACTGAAGAGGATCTACTGTTCTTGTCAGTTTCCTAAGCAGAATTGAACAAGATATGGCCGTGTGTGTAGGAAGCACAATTCTTTTGTTCTGAGCAAGCTCACTCTTCTGGCCCTATTGGAAACAGAGTAGAGTAGAAGAGTGCTCTTTTCTCAAAAGCAGAGTGTGTTGCTTGTAAGGCGAGCTAGCGTTTGTTTTCCAGTCCTAAATGGAGTTGAATCACATGCAGTTTTTGGTCCCACGAGCAAGAGTTGTTTTCTGGTAAGGAAAGTCAATATTGTGCTCCCATTGCCATGCACAGTGCAAAGAGCACTCGCGTCTGATCCCAGCAAGTACAGTGTATTGTACTGAAGAGGAGGTATTGTTCTTGTCAGTTTTCTAAGCAGAGTTGAACTAGATATGGACCGTGTGTGTAGGAAGCACAGTTCTTTTGTTTTGAGCAAACTCACTGTTCGGACCCCATAGGAAAACACAGTAGAGTAGAAGCGTGCTCTTTTCTCAAAAGCAGAGTGTGTTTCTTGTAAGGCGAGCTAGCGTTTGTTTCCCAGTCCTAAATGGAGTTGAATCACATGCAGTTTTTGGTCCCACGAGCAAGAGTTGTTTTCTGGTAAGGAAAGTCACTATTTGCTCCCTTTCTCATACACAGAGCAAATAGCACACGTGTCTTTTCCCAGCAAGTACAGTGTATTGGAATGAAGAGGAGCTACTGTTCTTGTCAGATTCCTAAGCACAGTTGAACTAGATATTGCCCGTGTGTGTAGAAAGCACAGTTCTTTTGTTCTGAGCAAGCTCAATGTTCTGGCCCTATAGGAAACACATTAGAGTAGAATACTGCTCTTTTCTCAAAAGCAGAGTGTGTTTCTTGTAAGGCAAGCTAGCGTTTGTTTCCCAGTCCTAAATGGAGTTGAATCCCATGCAGTTTCTGGTCCTACGAGCAAGAGTTGTTTTCTGCTAAGAAGAGTCACTCTTGTGCTCCCATTGCCATACACAGTGCAAATAGCACTGGCGTCTGTTCCCAGCATGTACAGTGTATTGCACTGAAGAGGATCTACTGTTCTTGTCAGTTTCCTAAGCAGAGTTGAACTAGATATAGCCCGTGTGTAGGAAGCACAGTTCTTTTGTTCTGAGCAAGCTGACTGTTCGGACCCCATAGGAAACACAGTAGAGTAGAAGAGTGCTCTTTTCTCAAAAGCAGAGTGTGTTTCTTGTAATGCGAGCTAGCGTTTGTTTCCCCGTCCTAAATGGAGTTGAATCCCATGCAGTTTCTGGTCCTACGAGCAAGAGTTGTTTTCTGGTAAGAAGAGTCAGTATTGCGCTCCCATTGTCATACACAGGGCAAATAGCACTGGCGTCTGTTCCCAGCATGTACACTGTATTGGACTGAAGAGGATCTACTGTTCTTGTCATTTTCCTAAGCAGAGTTGAACTAGATATGGCCGTGTGTGTAGGAAGCACAGTTCTTTTGTTCTGAGCAAGCTCACTGTTCTGGCCATATAGGAAACACATTAGAGTAGAATAGTGCTCTTTTCTCAAAAGCAGAGTGTGTTTTCTTTTAAGGCTAGCTATTGTTTGTTTCCCAGTCCTAAATGGAGTTGAATCCCATGCAGTTTCTGGTCCTATGAGCAAGAGTTGTTTTCTGGTATCAAGAGTCACTATTGTGCTCCCATTGACATATACAGGGCAAATAGCACTGGCGTCTGTTCTCATCATGTACAGTGTATTGGACGGAAGAGGATCTACTGTTCTTGTCAGTTTCCTAAGCAGAATTGAACTAGTTATGGCCGTGTGTCTAGGAAGCACATTTTTTTTCTTCTGAGCAAGCTCACTCTTCGGACCCCATAGGAAATACAGTAGAGTGAGAGAGTGCCCTTTTCTCAAAAGCAGAGTGTGTTTCTTGTAAGGCAAGCTAGCGTTTGTTTCTCAGTCCTAAATGGAGTTGAATCACATGCAGTTTCTGGTCCTACGAGCAAGAGTTGTTTTCTCGTAAGAAGAGTCACTAGTGCGCTCCCATTGTCATACACAGGGCATATAGCACTGGCATCTGTTCCCAGCATGTACAGTGTATTGGACTTAAGAGGATCTACTGTTCTTGTCATTTTCCTAAGCAGAATTGATCTAGATATAGCCCGTGTGTGTAGGAAGCACAGTTCATTTGTTCTGAGCAAGCTCACTGTTCTGGCCCTATAGGAAACACAGTAGCATAGAAGAGTGCTCTTTTCTCAAAAGCAGAGTGTGTTTCTTGTAAGGCGAGCTAGCGTTTGTTTCCCAGTCCTAAATGTAGTTGAATCTCATGCAGTATTTCGTCCTATGAGCAAAAGTTGTTTTCTGGTAAGAAGAGTCACTATTGCGCTCCCACTGCCATACACAGTGCAAATAGCACTGGCGTCTGTTCCCAGGAAGTAATGTGCATTTGACTGAACAGGAGCTACTGTTCTTGTAAGTTTCCTAAGCAGAGTTGAACTAGATATGGCTGTGTGTGTAGGAAACACAGTTCTTTTGTTCTGAGCAAGCTCACTGTTCGGACCCCATAGGAAACACATTAGAGTAGAAGAGTGCTCTTTCCTAAAAAGCAGAGTTTTTTTCTTGTAAGGCAAGGTAGCGTTTGTTTTCCAGTCTTAAATGGGAGTTGAATCACATGCAGTTTCTGGTCCTACGAGCAAGAATTGTTTTCTGGTAAGAAGAGTCACTATTGTGCTCCCTCTGTCATACACAGGGCAAATAGCACTGGCGTCTGTTCCCAGCAATTACAGTGTATTGGACTGAAGAGGATCTACTGTTCTTGTCAGTTTCCTAAGCAGAGTTGAACTAGATATAGCCCGTGTGTGTAGGAAGCACAGTTCTTTTTTTCTGAGCAAGCTCACAGTTTTGGCCCTATAGGAAACACAGTAGAGTAGAAGAGTGCTCTTTTCTCAAAAGCAGAGTGTGTTTCTTGTAAGGCGAGCTAGCGTTTGTTTCCCAGTCCTAAATGGAGTTGAATCACATGCAGTTTTTGGTCCTACAATCAAGAGTTGTTTTCTGGTAAGGAAAGTCATTATTGTGCTCCCATTGCCACACACAGTGCAAAAAAGGACTCGCGTCTGTTCCCATCAAATACAGTATATTGGACTGAAGAGGAGCTACTGTTCTTGTCAGTTTCCTAAGCAGAGTTGAACTAGATATGGCCCGTGTGTGTAGGAAGCACAGTTCTTTTGTTCTGAGCAAGCTCGCTGTTCGGCCCCCATAGGAAACACCGTAGAGTAGAAGAGTGCCCTTTTCTCAAAAGCATAGTGTCTTTCTTGTAAGTTGAGCTAGCGTTTGTTTTCCCTGTCCTAAATGGATTTGAATCACATGCAGTTTCTGGTCCAACGAGCAAGAGTTGTTTTCTGGTAAGAAGAGTCACTATTGCGCTCCCATTGTCATACACAGGGCAAATAGCATTGGCGTCTGTTCCCAGCATGTACAGTGTATTCGACTGAAGAGGATCTACTGTTCTTGTCAGTTTTCTAAGCAGAATTGAACTAGATATGGCCGTGTGTGTAAGAAGCACAGTTCTTTTGTTCTGAGAAAGCTCACTGTTTTGGCCCTATAGGAAACACAGTAGAGTAGAAGCGTGCTCTTTTCTCAAAAGCATACTGTGTTCTTGTAAGACGGGCTAGCGTTTGTTTTCCAGTCCTAAATGGAGTTGAATCACATGCAGTTTTTGGTCCCACGAGAAGAGTTGTTTTCTGGTAAGGAAAGTCACTATTCGCTCCCTTTCTCATACTCAGAGCAAATAGCACACGTGTCTTTTTCTAGCAAGTAAAGTGTATTGGACTGAAGAGGAGCTACTGTTCTTGTCAGATTCCTAAGCACAGTTGAACTAGATATTGCCCGTGTGTGTAGGAAGCACAGTTCTTTTGTTCTGAGCAAGCTCAATGTTCTGGCCCTATAGAAAACACAGTAGAGTAGAAGAGTGATCGTTTCTGAAAAGCAGAGTGTGTTTCTTGTAAGGCAAGCTAGCGTTTGTTTCCCAGTTCTAAATGGAGTTGATTCACATGCAGTTTCTGGTCCTATGAGCAAGAGTCGTTTTCTGGTGGGAAAGTCACTATTGTGCTCCCGTTGCCACACAAAGTGCAAATAGCACTCGCATCTGTTCTCAGCCAGTACAGTGTATTGGACTGAAGAGGAGCTACTGTTCTTGTCAGTTTCCTAAGCAGAGTTGAACTAGATATCGCCCATGTGTGTAGGAAGCTCAGTTCTTTTGTTCGGAGCAAGCTCACTGTTCGGACCCCATAGGAAACACATTAGAGTAGAAGAGTGCTCTTTCCTAAAAAGCAGAGTTTGTTTCTTGTAAGGCGAGCTAGCGTTTGTTTCCCAGTCCTAAATGGAGTTGAATCACATGCAGTTTCTGGTCCTACTTCAATAGTTGTTTTCTGGTAAGAAGAGTCACTATTGTGCTCCCATTGTCATACAAAAAGCAAATAGCACTGTGGTCTGTTCCCACCATGTACAGTGTATTGGACTGAAGAGGATCTACTGTTCTTGTCAGTTTCCTAAGCAGAATTGAACTAGATATGGCCGTGTGTGTAGGAAGCACAATTCTTTTGTTTTGAGCAAGCTCACTCTTCTGGCCCTATAGGAAACAGAGTAGAGTAGAAGAGTGCTCTTTTCTCAAAAGCAGAGTGTGTTGCTTGTAAGGCAAGCTAGCGTTGGTTTTCCAGTCCTAAATGGAGTTGAATCACATGCAGTTTTTGGTCCCACGAGCAAGAGTTGTTTTTCTGGTAAGGAAAGTCACTATTTGCTCCCTTTCTCATACACAGAGCAAATAGCACACGTGTCTTTTCCCAGCAAGTACAGTGTATTGGAATGAAGAGGAGCTACTGTTCTTGTCAGATTCCTAAGCACAGTTGAACTAGATATTGCCCGTGTGTGTAGAAAGCACAGTTCTTTTGTTCTGAGCAAGCTCAATGTTCTGGCCCTATAGGAAACACATTAGAGTAGAATACTGCTCTTTTCTCAAAAGCAGAGTGTGTTTCTTGTAAGGCAAGCTAGCGTTTGTTTCCCAGTCCTAAATGGAGTTGAATCCCATGCAGTTTCTGGTCCTACGAGCAAGAGTTGTTTTCTGGTAAGAAGAGTCACTCTTGTGCTCCCATTGCCATACACAGTGCAAATAGCACTGGCGTCTGTTCCCAGCATGTACAGTGTATTGCACTGAAGAGGATCTACTGTTCTTGTCAGTTTCCTAAGCAGAGTTGAACTAGATATAGCCCGTGTGTAAGAAGCACAGTTCTTTTGTTCTGAGCAAGCTGACTGTTCGGACCCCATAGGAAACACAGTAGAGTAGAAGAGTGCTCTTTTCTCAAAAGCAGAGTGTGTTTCTTGTAAGGCGAGCTAGCGTTTGTTTCCCAGTCCTAAATGGAGTTGAATCACATGCAGTTTTTGGTCCTACAAGCAAGAGTTGTTTTCTGGTAAGGAAAGTCATTATTGTGCTCCCATTGCCACACACAGTGCAAAAAGGACTCGCGTCTGTTCCCATCAAATACAGTATATTGGACTGAAGAGGAGCTACTGTTCTTGTCAGTTTCCTAAGCAGAGTTGAACTAGATATGGCCCGTGTGTGTAGGAAGCACAGTTCTTTTGTTCTGAGCAAGCTCGCTGTTCGGCCCCCATAGGAAACACCGTAGAGTAGAAGAGTGCCCTTTTCTCAAAAGCATAGTGTCTTTCTTGTAAGTTGAGCTAGCGTTTGTTTCCCTGTCCTAAATGGATTTGAATCACATGCAGTTTCTGGTCCAACGAGCAAGAGTTGTTTTCTGGTAAGAAGAGTCACTATTGCGCTCCCATTGTCATACACAGGGCAAATAGCATTGGCGTCTGTTCCCAGCATGTACAGTGTATTCGACTGAAGAGGATCTACTGTTCTTGTCAGTTTTCTAAGCAGAATTGAACTAGATATGGCCGTGTGTGTAAGAAGCACAGTTCTTTTGTTCTGAGAAAGCTCACTGTTTTGGCCCTATAGGAAACACAGTAGAGTAGAAGCGTGCTCTTTTCTCAAAAGCATACTGTGTTCTTGTAAGACGGGCTAGCGTTTGTTTTCCAGTCCTAAATGGAGTTGAATCACATGCAGTTTTTGGTCCCACGAGAAGAGTTGTTTTCTGGTAAGGAAAGTCACTATTCGCTCCCTTTCTCATACTCAGAGCAAATAGCACACGTGTCTTTTTCTAGCAAGTAAAGTGTATTGGACTGAAGAGGAGCTACTGTTCTTGTCAGATTCCTAAGCACAGTTGAACTAGATATTGCCCGTGTGTGTAGGAAGCACAGTTCTTTTGTTCTGAGCAAGCTCAATGTTCTGGCCCTATAGAAAACACAGTAGAGTAGAAGAGTGATCGTTTCTGAAAAGCAGAGTGTGTTTCTTGTAAGGCAAGCTAGCGTTTGTTTCCCAGTTCTAAATGGAGTTGATTCACATGCAGTTTCTGGTCCTATGAGCAAGAGTCGTTTTCTGGTGGGAAAGTCACTATTGTGCTCCCGTTGCCACACAAAGTGCAAATAGCACTCGCATCTGTTCTCAGCCAGTACAGTGTATTGGACTGAAGAGGAGCTACTGTTCTTGTCAGTTTCCTAAGCAGAGTTGAACTAGATATCGCCCATGTGTGTAGGAAGCTCAGTTCTTTTGTTCGGAGCAAGCTCACTGTTCGGACCCCATAGGAAACACATTAGAGTAGAAGAGTGCTCTTTCCTAAAAAGCAGAGTTTGTTTCTTGTAAGGCGAGCTAGCGTTTGTTTCCCAGTCCTAAATGGAGTTGAATCACATGCAGTTTCTGGTCCTACTTCAATAGTTGTTTTCTGGTAAGAAGAGTCACTATTGTGCTCCCATTGTCATACAAAAAGCAAATAGCACTGTGGTCTGTTCCCACCATGTACAGTGTATTGGACTGAAGAGGATCTACTGTTCTTGTCAGTTTCCTAAGCAGAATTGAACTAGATATGGCCGTGTGTGTAGGAAGCACAATTCTTTTGTTTTGAGCAAGCTCACTCTTCTGGCCCTATAGGAAACAGAGTAGAGTAGAAGAGTGCTCTTTTCTCAAAAGCAGAGTGTGTTGCTTGTAAGGCAAGCTAGCGTTGGTTTTTCCAGTCCTAAATGGAGTTGAATCACATGCAGTTTTTGGTCCCACGAGCAAGAGTTGTTTTCTGGTAAGGAAAGTCACTATTTGCTCCCTTTCTCATACACAGAGCAAATAGCACACGTGTCTTTTCCCAGCAAGTACAGTGTATTGGAATGAAGAGGAGCTACTGTTCTTGTCAGATTCCTAAGCACAGTTGAACTAGATATTGCCCGTGTGTGTAGAAAGCACAGTTCTTTTGTTCTGAGCAAGCTCAATGTTCTGGCCCTATAGGAAACACATTAGAGTAGAATACTGCTCTTTTCTCAAAAGCAGAGTGTGTTTCTTGTAAGGCAAGCTAGCGTTTGTTTCCCAGTCCTAAATGGAGTTGAATCCCATGCAGTTTCTGGTCCTACGAGCAAGAGTTGTTTTCTGGTAAGAAGAGTCACTCTTGTGCTCCCATTGCCATACACAGTGCAAATAGCACTGGCGTCTGTTCCCAGCATGTACAGTGTATTGCACTGAAGAGGATCTACTGTTCTTGTCAGTTTCCTAAGCAGAGTTGAACTAGATATAGCCCGTGTGTAAGAAGCACAGTTCTTTTGTTCTGAGCAAGCTGACTGTTCGGACCCCATAGGAAACACAGTAGAGTAGAAGAGTGCTCTTTTCTCAAAAGCAGAGTGTGTTTCTTGTAAGGCGAGCTAGCGTTTGTTTCCCAGTCCTAAATGGAGTTGAATCCCATACAGTTTCTGGTCCTACGAGCAAGAGTTGTTTTCTGGTAAGAAGAGTCAGTATTGCGCTCCCATTGTCATACACAGGGCAAATAGCACTGGCGTCTGTTCCCAGCATGTACACTGTATTGGACTGAAGAGGATCTACTGTTCTTGTCATTTTCCTAAGCAGAGTTGAACTAGATATGGCCGTGTGTTTAGGAAGCACAGTTCTTTTGTTCTGAGCAAGCTCACTGTTCTGGCCATATAGGAAAACACATTAGAGTAGAATAGTGCTCTTTTCTCAAAAGCAGAGTGTGCTTCTTTTAAGGCTAGCTATTGTTTGTTTCCCAGTCCTAAATGGAGTTGAATCCCATGCAGTTTCTGGTCCTATGAGCAAGAGTTGTTTTCTGGTATCAAGAGTCACTATTGTGCTCCCTTTGACATATACAGGGCAAATAGCACTGGCGTCTGTTCACAGCATGTACAGTGTATTGGACGGAAGAGAATCTACTGTTCTTGTCAGTTTCCTAAGCAGAATTGAACTAGTTAGGGCCGTGTGTGTAGGAAGCACATTTCTTTTCTTCTGAGCAAGCTCACTCTTCGGACTCCATAGGAAAATACAGTAGAGTGGGAGAGTGCCCTTTTCTCAAAAGCAGAGTGTGTTTCTTGTAAGGCAAGCTAGCGTTTGTTTCTCAGTCCTAAATGGAGTTGAATCACATGCAGTTTCTGGTCCTACGAGCAAGAGTTGTTTTCTCGTAAGAAGAGTCACTAGTGCGCTCCCATTGTCATACACAGGGCATATAGCACTGGCATCTGTTCCCAGCATGTACAGTGTATTGGACTTAAGAGGATCTACTGTTCTTGTCAGTTTCCTAAGCAGAATTGATCTAGATATGGCCCGTGTGTGTAGGAAGCACAGTTCTTTTGTTCTGAGCAAGCTCACTGTTCTGGCCATATAGGAAACACATTAGAGTAGAATGGTGCTCTTTTCTCAAAAGCAGAGTGTTTTTCTTGTAAGGCGAGCTAGCGTTTGTTTCCCAGTCCTAAATGGGAGTTGAATCACATGCATATTCTGGTCCTACGAGCAAGAGTTGTTTTCTGGTAAGAAGATACACTATTGCGCTCCCACTGTCATACACAGGGCAAATAGCACTGGCGTCTGTTTCCTGCATGTACAGTGCATTGGACTGAAGAGGAGCTACTGTTCTTGTCAGTTTCCTAAGCAGAGTTGGACTAGATATGGCCATGTGTGTAGGAAGCACAGTTCTTTTGTTCTGAGCAAGCTCACTGTTCGGAACCCATAGGAAACACAGAAGAGTAGATGAGTGCTCTTTTCTCAAAAGCAGAGTGTGTTTCTTGTAATGCTAGCTAGCGTTTGTTTCCCAGTCCTAAATGGGAGTTGAATCACATGCAGTTTATGGTCCTACGAGCAAGAATTGTTTTCTGGTAAGAAGAGTCACTATTGTGCTCCCACTCTCATACACAGTTCAAATAGCACTGGTGTCTGTTCCCAGCAAATACAGTGTATTGGACTGAAGAGGAGCTACTGTTCTTGTCAGTTTCCTAAGCAGAGTTGAACTAGATATAGCCCGTGTGTTTAGGAAGCACAGTTCTTTTTTTCTGAGCAAGCTCACTGTTTTGGCCCTATAGGAAACACAGTAGAGTAGAAGAGTGCTCTTTTCTCAAAAGCAGAGTGTGTTTCTTGTAAGGCGAGCTAGGGTTTGTTTCCCTGTCCTAAATGGATTTGAATCACATGCAGTTTCTGGTCCAACGAGCAAGAGTTGTTTTCTGGTAAGAAGAGTCACTATTGTGCTCCCATTGTCATACACGGGGCAAATAGCACTGGCGTCTGTTCCCAGCATATACAGTGTATTGGACTGAAGAGGATCTACTGTTCTTGTCAGTTTCCTAAGCAGAATTGAACTAGATATGGCTGTGTGTGTAGGAAAGCACAATTCTTTTGTTCTGAGCAAGCTCACTGTTCTGGCCCTATAGGAAACACAGTAGAGTAGAAGAGTGATCGTTTCTCAAAAGCAGAGTGTGTTTCCTGTAAGGCGAGCTAGCGTTTGTTTCCCAGTTCTAAATGGAGTTGAATCACATGCAGTTTCTGGTCATACTAGCAAGCGTCGTTTTCTGGTAGGAAAGTCACTATTGGGCTCCCATTGCCACACACAGTGCAAATAGCACTTGCGTCTGTTCCCAGCCAGTACAGTGTATTTGACTGAAGAGAAGCTACTGTTCTTGTCAGTTTCCTAAGCAGAGTTGAACTAGATATGGCCCCTGTGTGTAGGAAGCACAGTTCTTTTGTTCTGAGCAAGCTCAC